>NC_081411.1:326138-626138 GCF_030272615.1 Cryptomeria japonica | reverse complement strand
GTGGCTCAATAAGAAACAAGGGTAGGTAGGAAATAGGTGTGGTAGGTAGGAGAAACAATAAAATATTCCACATGAAGTGGAATTTAACAACAAGATAAGATTAACACCATAAAAGGTGAAGATTCTCCTACACTCACTATCTCAATGTGGCACAAACACCAAGTGTCTCATACCCAAACTACTATTAAATGCATGTACCTAAGTAAACTTAAGTAAAGTGTAATAATATCCAAAATGAATAATTATTTACACCAACATCCCCCCTTAAGTGCAACTTAGGGGAATGCACTAAAGTCTACAATGCAACTAAGCAATGCAAGATGGGTTTTGGCTACGAGGCCATGTTAGGTACCCATGTACAAATGCAAATGCAATCTCCCATAAACAAAGAAAGAGAGAAAAACCCAATGGGAAAGAACTCCCCCGCAAAAGAGAGATGAAGAAAGCACACCATGCTCTCGATGATGAAGAAGAGACCATGAAGCCCCCCCCTCAATGTCGAATCTCCTGCAAGGATGGTCCAATAATGTTGACCAAAATACCTCCCCACAAGGAAGAAAGAGAGCCAATGCTGCACCAATAATGTCAAAATGTGACAAAATCAGGTACCAAGTCGATGACGATGAATCACTCATTGCAACAAAATGAAGATCAGGCATGGAAACAACCTGCTTTGAGCATCATCTAGATACTCGTAAATGGAAGAAATACTGATACAATCTAAGTCTCAAGGGAGCCATGCACAAATGTGTACAATCTAAGTCTCAACTGGAGCCATGCACTAAGTCTCACAAGATATTCCTAATCTACGTGTACAAGAGGATTACATCAAATAGTCAACAATGACAAGATACAAAGAGGTGCGACACTTTATGATAGTGTGAGTACAACATTTCTCAAGCAAGAACATACATCATGATAAAATATTCAAATGTGAAAACATGAAAATGATGCCACCAACAAAGAAGCCCTATAGAATACTGCAGATGAAGATGCCTCTGAATGGAATTTCACCAAGAGATATAAATGAATAACTGACCCCCATAAAAGGATCATGTTGGCACTTGCAAATAATGACAAAGTGGATTTCTAATTTCAATGATTATAACTTCTCAAAATGAGATATAAGAAACTTCAACAAATACTGCTAGTAATCTAAATTGAGATCCAAGCAAAATACAAGTATCAAATAGACCAAAAACTGATCAAATATTGAAAGTACAATTTCTACTCAAAATCATTACAAACTAATGGTAGATTATGAAAGTAGACAAAAAATTATGCACTTTAAAAAAAAATAGCACCTGAAAAAGAGTCCATATGAGCCCAAATGAAACCTCCAAAGTTGAAAAAATTGAGATTTCACGATTTCCAAAAAAATTGTATCCAAAAATCAGAAACCTCCTGACCCCTGTACAGATCACGAAATTCTACCCCAAAACAGAAAAAATTGCTCGAAAAAAGGAGTCCAGATGAGTGAGATATCACAATTTGAAAATTGTCTGCAAAATTATAATTTCTAGAAAATTTCCGCCGCATATTCAAACTTCAAATGCCTCTAGATTTGGCCTCCGAAGTTCGATTTGGATGAAACAAAAAACAAAACTGACTTTCTTGGACCTCCTCAATCCAATGGTAACCTCAAATTTGATCCATCAAACTTCAATAATAACCTATAATAGAAAGCTCCAAAATACACAAACCCAAATAGCATCAAATTTCTCTCAATTGGCAAACCAATGACACTCTAATGGCTTTGATACCATGTGAGATTTTGTTAAGATCTAGAGGCAATGGAAAGCACAAATAAGAGAGAACAAAATAGATGATAGGAATAAATTGTATTCTATCAAGATGCAAAATGTGATCAACTGGATCATTAATCATTGTTGTTCAATAGTTGTTTTTACAATGTAGATGAGCCTGCTTATATAGGCAAGGCTATATGGATATGTGAGTACACAAACATGACATGTGATTCAATAAGAAACAAGGGTAGGTAGGAAATATGTGTGGTAGGTAGGAGAAACAATAAAATATTCCACATGAGGTGGAATGTAACAACAAGATAAGATCAACACCATAAAAGGTGGAAATTCTCCTACACACACTATCCCAATGTGGCACAAACACCCAAGTGTCTCATACCCAAACTACTATTAAATGCATGTACCTAAGTAACATAAGTAAGGTGTAATAATATCCAAGATGAATAATTATTTACACCAACAATATTATATATTATATAATATAATGTTATTTTAAAATAATTTAACTATAAAAATTCGATATCCGATAAAGTTGGATATCAGATTTTATTAGATATCCGATTTTCTGAGACAATATAAGTGGATTGTGACAACTCGTGAGTTATTTTTCACCCACGGGCTGCGTGATTTTTTAAAATTCGATATTAGATTTTGTGACCCAAATTTGCAAAAAAATCTATTAAAAGGTAGGATTTTTATTGTTTTTCATCATTTTCATTCAAATTTTGGTATTTTGTTAATGTTTATTTGTTTTTCATTCAAAATATGTTTTTTTTATGAAAACTAGGTTTTTTTTAAATCAAATACAAAATTGTTCAAAATTGTTAACTAAATTTAATTGTTTACATTCAATTAGGTTAAAAATGGGGGATAACGATGAAAACATTGATCAACCACGACTGCAACAACCAAACCCTCCTGCACAAAACCTTCATTTGCCAAACCCCCCCTCAATTCATGCTTTGATTGCATAAAATTTGAACCAATTGAGGGGGATTGCAGATGTCTATCGTAGGATCCCTCGCCTGAACCCAATGTTTGATCCCATCACATCGATCATAAAAGATATAAAAACCCGTCATTGAGGAGCACAATGTCGCTCTTTTGTGGCGAGATTCTATGAGGGAACAATATGTGGATGGCTTGTCCTATAAGGAGATCAAGGATCTCAAGATATCCAAAGCCGCTATCACCGCATTGTTTGTGAATCCCCGCACTGGTCAACCCGTAGACCCCCAGAAAACAAAACTTTTTATTAAATGGTGCACAAATGATGGTATTGTGAAAAACTTTTGGGATCGTTGGTGGATGGTTTTCGATAAACCACCCAACAACAATCTTGATGTCCCCTTCTACTTCATCAAAAAATTGTATGCTGAATTTGTTTTAGGAATACATGTGAACTACTTTGACATCCAACCTTTTCAGGGTGTGGGTTTAGGTATGCCCCAAAATAGACTTGGGGCAGCTAGAGTAGTCCAAGGCCCATATGTCCCCCCTCCTCCTGTTGATCCCCCACCTCCAGTGCAACATCCAGATATCATCTGTGAGGCGGCATCACAAAACATATCGACTATTCAGTCTGAGTAGCCTTTTGGTTTCGCAAGCTGAGGCAGTAGCTCAACCTACTTTTGATGGTAGCGGTGCATCCAGTGGCGCTGACACGTCCTCCTCAACTCCACACATTTGCGTGCCCCATAGTTGCGTCATGTGTGGGCATGTATGCTTGGGTCTAGTTGGACAACCCGTTGATCCTTCTAGGCACACTGTAGATTATGAGGTGTATGAGATGCATGATGCATCAAATGTTATGACACAGACTAGAGGATACCCTAGAGTCTTTGCATGCTAGAGGCGAGGAGGCACCTTCATCATACATTGATGATGTAGTGGTAAGATTTATATTTTCACAGTTCATTCTATATTTTAAATGAATATTTATAATCTAGATAATATTAAGTGTAGACATATAAAAATGACCATATTCTTAAATGAATATTTTATGTTCATTCCTCTGTTTAATTAAATCCAATTTAATTGAATCACTCACATTCCTCTATTTAAATTAAGTAAATTACTCGATTTATTTAAATTAAATTCACTAAACCTCTTTTACCATTTAATGGAATAAATCATTTTATTCAATTAAGTCCCTTCTATCCACTTTTTAATTAAATTCAAATTTAATTAATAGTTTACCCTAAATTGAATAAATCTAATTTATTCAATTTCCCCAATTGCAACCAAATTGAATTAAATTAACTTTATTTCAATTAAATCCTATTATCTCTCCATCCACTTGCAAAATCCTACATCTCCCACTTGCCTCCTAAACCCTATTCCTAACCCCCTTCTAGACTCTTCCAATCACTTCTAAATTAACCTAACCCATCTCCTAAATATTGTCACATCCCTAAGCAAGGGGAAGTCACTTCTCAAAACCTCAAAGTCTTTGAAAACCCTTAAAGGCTTCAACAGCTTAACTTTGAAAGTCTCCCAAACCATTAATGGTTAACTCAACCCTCCAACATGATTAAAGACTTTCTCTAAACTCAACCTCCATGTAACCCAAGGGTTTCATCAAACATGTATTGCTTTGACCATGGTTATTCCTTAATCCTTTGCACAAGAGTTTATCCTTTGGGTAAAAGCTTTATCCAATAGGTAATCCTAACCTAGCCTTAACTCTTACCCCCTAAGGTAACCATGAGGTCTTCTCAAGCATTTAATGCTTCTTACATCTTCTCTCAACCAACCCTATGTTGCCAATTGTCACCATTTCATTGGTGAAAATTATGAACATGGATTGAGCAACTTTCAAACTCAACCCTTGATTATCTCTTTCAATCCTGGCCATCCATTGCCCTATTTTTGCTATAAATAGAGCTCTCATTCCTCCATTTTCATATATGCAAGCTCTTAGTATCATACTTATGCTCAATTTTTAACACATCTAGTCTCTCTTTGCAAATAAGATTTAATCTAATAAGCATTTTAGATTGCTTCTTTCATCAATAGCTTAATCATATAACTAGTATATCATGTTAGGATACGATTACTACTAATCTTGTCATCTTATAATCTAGTTCATTTCATTCGTAGGATCATACATAGATAGGTTGCATTTTCATGTTAAAATCAATCAAAGCATCCCTCGTTCTTACATTTGTCATCCCTAAAGCACTTTGCTCAGTGATCTGAGAGTAGAGAAATTGGTTTGAGGGACCTTGTGAGATAGAGAACTATGGAACCAACCTAGGGAAGCTGAGTCATCCTTCATGACTCCATAGCTTGCACCAAGAAGTCCTGTGGGTGTTTGGACAAGTCTCCTTGGGCTTCATTTTTCACATTTTAAGTTCCATTGACCCGCTTTTCTTGCATACATTTCTGGCGCCCACCGTGGGGCCCGACCCCATATATCAAATTGGTTTTTGAATTTAACCCATTTTGTAGGTGCGCGGGAAAAAAGAATCAGCGCGTGGGAAACATTCTCTAGCACATTTGGTTAACAGTCCAACGCATCCCGCTTACTGTTTAGCGCGTGGGGTCTATTCTATAGCACTTGAAGTCTTTACTTTAGTGCATCGTTCTCATTAATATTTCTTGTAGGTCTCGACATGAAAGAAACACAGAGAAGCATCTTCGAAACACAGAGTGGCGCATCTGAAACACAGTTTAGCGCATCAAGCCTATCAGATAGCGCATCCGGATTATATTGTAGTGCGTACAGTTTATTCTGTAGGGCATCACAAACAGAGGCAAAAACTATAATTTTTAACCGAATGTGAAATTAGACTTGTAGAAGTCCACAAGATCGAAAACTTTTTTTCTAACGGTTTGATTGACATTTTGCAGAATTTCTGACGATTTCTTGCAGGTTTGGGAGCTCTTTTTTTTTTTTTTTTTGTTTGTTTGTTTGTTTAGGAGAAGGATTTAAAATAGTTTGAATTTTTTTTTAACTAACTTAGCTAAGTTAGTTAAAAGGTTTGAAAGTTTTTAATATTCTTGTTTAAAAAGCTAAAATTCAACTCACTTTTATTTTGGGCAAGTAAAAAGAACAACAAAGAAATTTTCCTTGCTTTTCTGGAGAAAATTTCTCAATTTGGGCTCTAAAAGGAACAACACAAATTTTCATTTTTGCAAGATCAAAGGGCTTAAAAAGAATTTCACCATCCTTTGGTGTATAAAAGGATCCATTTTAGGTTTTAGCAAGGTAAAGAATCACACAAGGTCCAAAAGTCATTTACAACCAAAGAGGGAAGATCTTCCCCTTTGGATCGATTTATTTTGTTGACAAAACATCGGATTTACTTTGTTGACCCTTTCTTTTCAATAAATCAGAAAATCATTGCCATGAAAGTGTAAAGCGGAAAATCGCAATCGAACCCTAGTTGCTCTCCCCTCTTCCAACTCCGAGGAGAGAGAAGGGAGGTCGCTAGGGTTGATGGTTTTCACTTAAGGGAGATACTTTACATTCAAAAGAGGGGTTGAAACCCACAAGATCCAATCCCACACAAGGCAAGATTGGATTCTAAATGGATTTCAAGGGTTAAGAAAGCAAGGCTACCCTCTTTTGTAAAGAATGTGCATAGAAGGATTAAGCTAGGAATGCATAGAAAGTGACAAAGATTCGCTTATAAACTGAGATAGGGATATAGGATGAAGCTGCGGACCTGGAATTAGCAGTAAAATGTTGATACGACGCTGTCCTGCAAATTTGAGCAAAATTTGCCGGGACGATGGCGCCCGAGCGCCACGGTCCTCCGAAAAATCCACGAAACGAAGGGGGATCTGTTCGTCTCTGCACAAGGATTCCAGATCTTCAATTTCAGCCGCGTACCTGCAACCTACACACAGAAAAGCAAAGATGATTGGGGGGTTAGGGATTAGGGGTTTGCCTTTAGGTCAAACCCCGGTTTTGGAATTAACCAAGAAATGAGAAATTGTTGTAAATGTAAATGTCTGTAATGTAAAACAAGTACTAATACCTTGTTGTAAGGATGTTTGTATCCTTATGTGCGAAGGTATAGATGTTGTTGTATGTTGTATGTTGTAGTATGTGATCTCCTCTTCAATGGTTGAATCCTTGTCTTGAATGCAACACTTAGCCTTGAATGGAGACTTAGAAGGAATGTTTGAATG
This sequence comes from Cryptomeria japonica, assembly GCF_030272615.1. Taxonomy (NCBI): domain Eukaryota; kingdom Viridiplantae; phylum Streptophyta; class Pinopsida; order Cupressales; family Cupressaceae; genus Cryptomeria; species Cryptomeria japonica. The sequence goes on along the minus strand of NC_081411.1, from coordinate 619,227 downwards.
CTTGAATGCTTGAATGTTTGAGTATAGTTTCCACGCCTTTTCCATCATATCGAATGAAAGAGGAAAATGTAGTTTATATACCTGTCAATTAGGGTTAATAGACTGATTTTTCCGACCTTAGGCCGACCAAGAAACAATAATTTCCAATTTGCAAACAAAAAGACCCGAGACCCCATAGGAGACCAGGCCCAAAATAGGGCCAGGGACCAGGGCGCTGGGCGCCCTGGTCCTAAAGGACCAGGGCACTGGGCGCTCTGGTCCCACCTCCCGGGACAGCAAGGTGCAAAGGAGGTTCAGGCCAGGGTGCTTGAAAATGCAGTTTTTAGTGTCACAATCAGGTTTCGGGGTCTCCATTCAGGTTGCGTGTTGCGTCGCCATCGTGAAGACCGAAATGCAGTCGAAATTGCAAGTGTCGCAATTTTAGGACGCTACAGAAAGGTTAAAATTAACACCATGTTTTGTGGAGCAACATCTCCATATAGATTTTAGAAAATCATAGAATTGAAAGGATAAAAAGAACAACTTGATTGCCTTGTCTCGAAAGTAGAAGGTATATGCTCTCCCCTTAACTAGGTGATCCAAAAGCCAGACTACTCTTACGCTTTCGGTCATTTAAAGCATTTACATCCTTTAGCAGGTCTGCCTTCCTAAGGGGTTGAAAAAATCTTAAAACCATTTATGGTCGGTGTGAAGGGAACGACCTAAGTGGGAAACGACTTTGATGCCAAGTGTTCCAACCCACTATAATCAAAAGTGGAAAGTGACAAAAATCCTTTTCAACGGTTACGCGCAGCGATTAGCCTTCCCCTAGTATCCTTGAGATACGTAAAGCCTTAGTTCTAAAGGTTGGAAAGCCTCCTGAGGGAGTTTATCACTGACAGCTAAACAGGAAGCCTGATTACGAACCTTAGCAATAGAAACCTTGAGCCAAGTCAGTAACCAGACATTTGTAATATCATAGTGCAAGGGTGGGGAAGAATCCACCCCGAAGATTGCTCGCCATATATCTCCCAAGATAACTACTCAATTGTGAATAAATTCACTTTGAGTTAATTTCTGGCAAAAGGCAAAAAAATGGGCGTCCCCTAGGGGGTGACATGACTGTTTGAGCTAACGGAGTATCGAGACTAGTGGGCTATGGTATTACTTATGACCCTTGAATAAAGAGTCTTTTTGAAGTGTATTCTTTGTAACCAAACCTGTTGAAACATTGGGGTTTGAACACATCCTCGCAGAATATACACTTATTGTTTAGATTAGGCAAAATGGTTATGTATTTTGTGTTGTGTTTGCATTTATTACTTTAGAAAATCATCCATCAGCATTAAAAACTTAAGACAAAACACCCAAAATCACAGAAAACAATCCAACCAGGGCAGTTTAGCACTTAAGAGCAACATCTTAGCGTGTATCAATCATATATTAGCGCGTCAAGTCTTATCCTTAGCGCATCAAGTATTCACAATAGCACTTTGCAAACTTTAGAAATAGTCAGAAACACTTAGTGCGTCCGAAAAACAGCCTAGCGTGTTAAAGCATCAATTTAGTGCATAGGAGTCAAACACTAGCGCATAGGGTTTATCACTTAGCGCGTGGAAGGCCCATACTAGCACATGATCTTTTGAGCAAAAAAGAAAACAAAATTAAACAGTCTTAACCAGTTAGCACGTAGACCGAGGCAAGTTAGCACGTGGGGTATTTCCCTTAGCGCTTTAGGAAACTTTTGTAGCGCATAGGGTCTTTGCTTTAGCGCATAATCAAAACTAGAAAAACACAGGGCAAAACAGAGATAAATTTGGAAAATTTTGAAAACCTCCTTTCATCAGCTTCATTTTCATCAAAACAGAGTATCAAAAATAGAACATTAAAAGTTATTTCTAGGGCAAATTTCATATCAAACAAGGTTGTCCAGAATCCAAAACTGGTTGCACGATAAACATATCTATCCTATCAAAATCAGGAAACATCATTGCAAGTGATGAATAGGTCCTTTATTATCTCACGGATTTTATCCCAAACCCACTTGTTCAAAACCTCAAGTTGTCAAATCAAGTTTTCATATCGGGAAACTTTATCCATATCATTTGGCACACTTTGTCGTGAGGGGGCATCTAAACCTTCACTTTGATAAAGTAAAACTTGAAGTCTTCAAGACAAGATAAACCAAATCCAAAACAATTCAAAGGAAACCATTAATCACTTATGCATGACTAATCCTCATATTCTGAGAAGAAAGAATATTTATCGTAACACCACGTTGAAGAAACAACAACCAAGTTTTTCCAAATTTGTCAAAAGAAATAAATTTGTATACATCAATCGTCAACTCTTCAAATCTCATCGAACATTTCTTCATCATGTCAAACTTTACATCCAGAACAAATCCAACAATTTTGACAAGGAGCCTTTGAAGACTAGGGCATATTGTCAAAAATCTACATTTAGTCAAATCATAAACCGTGGAGGAAAGATCAATCCAGCATTCTTTCCAGAAGACTGTATCACTTATAACTTCCCGAGGTTACCACCGCCAACCCCCAAATATTTCTAAAATGCCTATTGTCACTTGCTCTCAACAAAGCAAACAAAGTGAGGCACAAGCAGAACCCAGTATGAATCAAAGGTTATCAAATCCTTTTGAAGGTCCACATCTAGAGGATACTGAAATTTCTGAAGAACTTCTTCAGGAATGCCAAGAGAGTGCTTCATTTCAAAAACTTGTAGAAAGACTCATGGAAAATGACAAAGAGAAATACTTACTCATGCTCACAAGCAAAGGAGTTAAAATTCCTAAGGACCTTGACTCATGTTTTTTGAACAAGATCTCAAAATTACGAATATCAAGAAAGACAAAGAGAAGAGGACGCACGTGACCCTGAGCAAGACATTCCTGAACAAAACATCCCCGAGCAAAATATACCGTTCCATACACCATTTCAACCCAGGATTAATGCAAGGGAAGAACTCTTCCCTCGGCAAAACAATGTGCCTTTGGTTGCCCTTACTCAACAAATGCAAATGTTACAAAGACAAATGCAAGACATGCAACAAGGGACAACAATATGGTATTCACTAAATGAAATTTGTCCTTATCCCTTTGACAAAAGATTGCACATGGTCCCTTTTCCTCCAAACTCAGACATTCCTACATTTGATAAATACGATGGAAAAAGCGATCCCCATTATCATGTTAGAGAATTTTGTACCATGAGTCTTGAATTCGCTCATTATGACACCTATCTGATGAGGTTATTCCCACGAAGTTTGGGAGGACAAACAATGGAATGGTTATCCAAAATCACACCTAATGAACTAGTCAACAAATTCATCACTCAATATTCCTATAACATTATTACCATGCTAAATGTCTATAATACAAAATAGAAAAACAATGAAACATTCATGGTATTCCTTCAACGTTGGCGACGTATGGTTCCACGATATCCTCGAGATATTCTTGAAAAGGAGAAAATGGAAATTTTTCATCAATAACTTGAATAGTGAGATGAGTTATAGGCTCAAGCTCCAATGCATACCGTCTTTTGCTAAACTGATTGAAAATGACATTCAAGTAGAAGAAGCATGTGTCAAGAAAGGAACGCTCAAATTCTTCAAAGAAGGAACAGGTTCATCAAACTACAATAACCAAAACAACAACAACTTAGACAAATCTAGATTCTGGACCAGACATAAGAACAATGGAAACGAAGGAGGAAATGAACCACATGATCCAAAATCTAAGCAACTTGTGCTCGCCTTATCAGGAAATCCTCAAGCTACAAAGAACTCCAGAGGTGCTAACCCAAACACTAATACTTACGCACCGAATACCAATCAAGGTCAACCCAATACCAACAACACCAATAACACCAACAATACTCAAAACAATCACACAAATCAAGGACCTAATAACAATTCACAAGGTAACGTCACAAATTTTCAAAAACGCGTCTACACACCTCTGGGTCAATCACTGGAATCAGCATTCAGAGAACTCCTCGCAAACAAAATTATCTCTTTACCCACAATCAGCAACTATGAACCACAAATCAAACCACCTTGGTGGAATGACTCGCACTTTTGTGATTTCCATCGCAACAAAGGTCATCAAACAAATGATTGTATGAGATTGAAAAACATTGTTCAAGACATGATTGATAGAGGTGATTTAACAGTGGATGGTCTCAAGACAAATGGTGACCATGGAGCCTTTAAGAATCCTCTTCCAAACTACAACAAATATGGAGCTTCAACTTCAAATGATACCCGTGGGGCTCGTATCAATCACATCTACAATAACACCATCAATTATATATCGGCTGTAGACAATCATGTAAACGTCATCACAATCTAAGACCAACATAATCATGAATTTGTCAATGTAACAACCAGAGCTCAAAAATATGTCTTGAAGGGACATACCTCAACAACAAACACTATACCCAAAATTCAATATGATTTAGTCAGCCAACTGCACAAAACTCCTGCTCAAATATCTATATTGGAGTTACTAAAACTTTTGCCAAAACACAAAGACATATTGGAACAAGTGCTATTGGAAACAAATGTACCTCAAGATCTGGATGCTGACAAATTCCAAACCATGGTCGCTCATATGATGGGGCCTCATAATCTCACTTTTTGGGAGCATAATAATATCTCATTAAGCCATCCACATAACACTCCTCTCCATAGTGAAGTCATTGTCTATAAACACCAGGTAAAACAAGTATTGATAGATGGAGGAGCTGGATTAATATATGTACCTTAAAACTTATCTGTGCATTAGGCTTCTCAGAGGAGTCTATTGATCCACGCAAAAAAATTACTATAAAGGCATATGTTGATGAGGAAAGATCCTCTAAAGGAATAGTATTGTTGTCGATTCAAGTTGGACTCATACAAAGAGATACTATGTGCCAAGTCTTAGACATAGACCTGACATACAATATCTTATTAGGTCGACCCTGGATACATGAAATGCAAGCAATGCCTTCTACCTATCACCAGTGGGTCAAATTTCCCTATAAAGGACAAGAGGTCTCTATATCTGTTGATCACAATCCATTTCAACATTGTAATGCAATGGGGGCAGCCCAGGATAGTTTGGTTCCCCATAATAGGGAAAAATAGAAATCCTCAACATCAGATCTTCAACAAGAAAAGTCTAAATCACTACTTGGAGATTTCAAATAGAAAATGCAAATCAGAGAACAAGGCATGGGGGAATACTCTTTGGAACCCATGTGTTTGGATAACTTACCAACATCACCTAGATCTCATGGATTACCTAGAACATCAACACATCAGGTAACTCAGCCCATCACCAAATTTGATGGTACATTCATCCAACTCGGCACTCTAGCACATGAATCAAAGGAAAAGGACATCCTTAGCTGGTTATACAAAGATGACGAAGATAGTAGAGCAGCTGCAGTGGAAATAGTTATACTAACACACCTATATGGAAAGGGCTGTTGGATACAATTGTTTAATTGTGTATTGTCTTTGATGTTACACAAATGTCATATCAGTCTACCGAGCTCAGAATGTTCGGCAAAGTAGTTAGACAGAGTCTACCGAGTTCAGATGGTAAGGGAAGCAAGTTATAGAGTCTACCTAGCACTCCAGAATGCTATACCGAGTTCGCAGTCTTTACTGAGTTCAGTCGGTCTTCGAAGAATATGTGAAGGAAAGTCAGTCTTTATCGAGTTCGCAGTACTTACCGAGTTCAGTCGGTTACCGAAGAATCAGCAGTGTTCACCGAGCATCAGTGAAATGTTTATGCAGCCGACCGAAGCAATATTTATTGAAACTTGTATATGTAGCCGACCTATGTAATATTTATTGTAACTTGTAATTGGGCCGACTTGGTAACCTGAATGGTATATATGAGAGATCAAGTTGCGATTTCGAAGTGTGAGGAAGTGTGAGAAGTATGGAAATGTGAAGGAGCAGAAATGTGCGAATTCTGATGAAGGATCAGTGATATCCTTGAGGTGCAGAAAAGATATATGTGATCAGTAAGGATCTATTGGCGCAGAACAGAGATCTGTATCAGCAAGATAAGTTGTATTTAATTCAGATCACTTCATTGTTGCTTTCTAACCATTGTAGCAGTGATACAGAAATCTCTTAACAGAGTTGGTCTAACAACCATTTTTATAAATCCTCTGACAAGGTGACAATTCGGTTGAATTGTTCTTAAGACCTTTCACAAGGCCACTCCTAGCAGGGTGATTAAATCCTCTAACAGGGTCACACCTAACAGTGTGTTTTGTAACCTTTAACAGGGTTGGCTCCTAACAGGGCTCACTTCAAAAGAGTGAAAATCAGTAACTAGTTACATTGTTGGTTTTCCCAAAATTAGGTTTCCACGTCATATCTGGTGTTACTTGTGTTCATGTTATTTGTTTTATGCATGTTAATGTTTAATGAACAATGATAAGTTAATTTACCGAGTTTTAGCAGTTTATATTTAAGACATCTAAGGGACTTGTGGATTTATTTTTGTGGTAACTGATTCACCCCTCCCCTCTCAGTTACTCCATCCATATTTCCAACAATTGGTATCAGAGCTTTCGGTGCTTGTAGGAAGGATTTCAAGGATCTAAGCTAAAGATCAAGATGTCTTACAAGAGGGAAATTCCAAGGCTAAACAGAAATAACTTTTCAGCATGGCAAGGTCTCATGAGACTCCATTTGGCTTCCATTGGAGATACAGGATTGACACATCTTGACACAGAATATGTGACACCCACTGGTACACTAACTGTTGCTGATATTGCTGCAAAGAAGACTCATAACACCATGATGATAGACATTGCATCTGCCCTAAGCTATGAAGAGTTTGATGATGTCAAAGACTGCAAAAGTGCATTTGAAATGTGGAACAAGCTGAAAAATATCTATGGTGGTGATGACAATGTGAGAAGAGCCAAAGCAGAAAGCTTGAGAGGAAAGTTTGATCAATTAAAAATGAGTGAGGATGAAAATATTGCAAAATATGTTGAAAGAGTCAAAGCCAGTGTCAGTGCAATCAAAGCTTCTGGAGGTGATATCTCAGAGGAAACAGTCATAAGCAAAGTTCTCAGAACATTACTACCCATTTATGCAATCAGAGTTTCTGCAATTCAGGAAAGAAGATGTGAAGCAAATCATAAGATAAATTTAGAGGCCATAGTTGGAAGATTAACTGCATTTGAGTTAGACAACTATGACAACTATGTTCCAGCTTCCAAAAACATGGAATCAGCATTTGAGGCTAAGGTTTCACTCAAGGAGAAAGGCAAAAAGAAAAAGGAATCTCGGTCAGAAAGTGAAGATGAATCAGAACCAAGTTCAGACAGTGATCTTGAAATAATTGAAGCTCTTCTAGCAAGGAAATATTCCAAAGGCAGAGGAAAATACAGAGGCAAAGTTCCTCTAATCTGTTTTTCATGTGATGAAGTCGGTCATATTGCTACTAGATGCCCAAACAAGCAGAGCAAAGATGAGAAGAAAGATCACAAATGGAATGGAAAAAAGGACTACAAATCATTCAAAGGTAAGAAAACATGCTTTATGGCTAAGGATTCTAATAATAGTGAAGATGAAATTGTTTATATTGCTATAAGAGATGATTCTGATAATGATGAGGAAGATAAGATGGCACTTATTTCTCATATAAGCAAAAATGATATTTGGATCATAGACAGTGGTTGCTCTCATCATATGACTGGTGATAAAACCAAGTTTGAACATTTTATAGACTATGATGGAGGTAGTGTAAGGTTTGGTAATAATGAACCTCGCTACATAAAAGGAAGAGGTAGAATCCCTATAACCAAAGAACTTGTATTTGATGATGCCTACTGGGTTGAAGGTCTCAATCACAACTTGATGAGTGTGGCACAGCTACTTAATAGTGGACTCAAGGTGGAATTCATGCATGGAAAGGCCAAACTGCTAAATAATCAAGGAAAGCTGATTGGATCAGGCACTCAAACAAAAGGTAATTTGTTCCAACTTGAAACAAGTGAAAATTCATGTTTTATTGCTCAAGTTGAAGAAAGTTGGTTATGGCACAAAAGGTTATGTCATGTAAATTTTGATAACCTAGTGAAAATAAGTAAATTCAGAAAAGTAAGAGGTATTCCAGATATAAAGAAACCCGAGGTCGGTCTATGTAAGAATTGTCAAATTGGAAAGATGGGAAAGACTAGTTTCAAAAGCAAAAACTATCAATCTGAAGATATATTAGAAATTGTGCATACTGATTTATGTGGACCCATAGGAACTGAAAGTTATACTAGAGAAAAGTTCTTCATTCTTTTTGTTGATGATTACTCAAGAATGATAACTGTCATGTATTTAAGGAACAAATCAGAAGCATTTGAAAAGTTCAAATGGTATTTGGCCAGAGTAGAAAAAGAAACAGGTAAAAGACTTAAATGTCTAAGGTCAGACAGAGGTGGTGAATTCATCTCTCATGAATTCAATAACTTTTGCATTGAAAGAGGAATCAAAAGACAAGTATCGGCCCCTAGAACTCCTGAGCAAAATGGAATAGCTGAAAGAAGGAACAGATCTATCATGGATTGTGCAAGAACCTTAATGATTGAAAAGAATATTGCTATCAAATACTGGAAGGAAGCTATCAGCACTGCTGTTCATACCTTGAACCGAGTACAGCTAAAGAAGGACTCATTCAAAACCCCCTATGAATTATGGTATGGCTACAAACCTAATGTAAGTTACCTAAAAGTATTTGGAAGTAAATGTTACATTTTGAAAGAATCTAAAAAAGGAAAATTTGATGTGAAAGGTGATGAAGGTATATTCCTCGGATATTCTTGCAAGAGTAAAGCATATAGATGTTTGAACTTGTCTACTCATAAAGTTATAGAAAGTGCACATGTGAAAGTTGATGAGTTTGCAGAAAGATCTGAAGAAGAAAGCAAAAGAGAACCAGAAGTTTATAGAAGATTTGTGTCTATTGAACCTGATACAATACCAGATACATCTGCTAATCAGGAATCTTCTACTCCCGAGTCATCAGTAACCGAGTTACAGAAAGAGCAAACCGAGCCAGTATCTACCGAGTCTGATGAACCAGAACCAGTGTCTACCGAGTCTAAAGAAACCGAGCCAATATTTACCGAGCCGGACCAGCCAGTTGAAGAACAAGAGGACAATAATGAAATTCATTCTAAAGGCAAGAAACCTGTATTAGCCGAGTATGTCAGACGACATCACTCAGCAGATCAGATCATTGGAGACAAATCTGAAGGAACCATGACAAGAGGTAAGTTGAAAAGTACTTGTTTACTTGCTGATTTTGAACCTAGAAATGTCAAAGATGCATTGGGAAATGATAGTTGGACAGAGGCTATGAAAGAAGAGATAGAACAGATAGAGAAAAACAAGACATGGACTCTTGTACCCAGACCTAAGGATAAAAATGTGATTGGAACTAAGTGGGTATTCAGAAATAAACTGAATGAAGATGGCAAAGTTTCAAGAAACAAAGCAAGACTAGTATGCAAAGGATATGCTCAACAAGAAGGAATAGACTATGGAGAAACTTTTGCTCCTGTTACAAGATTGGAAGGAGTCAGAACCTTACTTGCATATGCCGCCTACAAAGGATTCAAAGTTTATCAGATCAAAAGATACATTATAACTCAGATGAAGTCTTATTGTCTTTGGCATGTGTTGTCAAAGAGGGAGAGTTTTACTGTCATATCCTTCTAAAATTTGAAAGAAAGTTCATTAAGATAAAGAGGGAGAGTTGTTTAAGAGGGAGAGTTTTACCGTCCAAAGATGAAGTTACTTCACAGAGGGAGATTATTGAAAGAGGGAGTGTTCTCTATCCAAAGGGAAAGTTATGTTGGCATGTTGCTGTCATAAAAGAAAAGACCTGTTTTCAAATTTCATTCTGCTATGACATGTTGTGTTACCATCAATGCCAAAGAGGGAGATTGTTGGATACAATTGTTTAATTGTGTATTGTCTTTGATGTTACACAAATGTCATATCAGTCTACCGAGCTCAGAATGTTCGGCAAGGCAGTTAGACAGAGTCTACCGAGTTCAGACGGTAAGGGAAGCAAGTTACAGAGTCTACCTAGCACTCCAGAATGCTATACCGAGTTCGCAGTCTTTACCGAGTTCAGTCGGTCTTCGAAGAATATGTGAAGGAAAGTCAGTCTTTATCGAGTTCGCAGTACTTACCGAGTTCAGTCGGTTACCGAAGAATCAGCAGTGTTCACCGAGCATCAGTGAAATGTTTATGCAGCCGACCGAAGCAATATTTATTGAAACTTGTATATGTAGCCGACCTATGTAATATTTATTGTAACTTGTAATTGGGCCGACTTGGTAACCTGAATGGTATATATGAGAGATCAAGTTGCGATTTTGAAGTGTGAGGAAGTGTGAGAAGTATGGAAATGTGAAGGAGCAGAAATGTGCGAATTCTGATGAAGGATCAGTGATATCCTTGAGGTGCAGAAAAGATATATGTGATCAGTAAGGATCTATTGGCGCAGAACAGAGATCTGTATCAGCAAGATAAGTTGTATTTAATTCAGATCACTTCATTGTTGCTTTCTAACCATTGTAGCAATGATACCGAAATCTCTTAACAGAGTTGGTCTAACAACCATTTTTGTAAATCCTCTGACAAGGTGACAATTCGGTTGAATTGTTCTTAAGACCTTTCACAAGGCCACTCCTAGCAGGGTGATTAAATCCTCTAACAGGGTCACACCTAACAGTGTGCTTTGTAACCTTTAACAGGGTTGGCTCCTAACAGGGCTCACTTCAGAAGAGTGAAAATCAGTAACTAGTTACATTGGTGGTTTTCCCAAAATTGGGTTTCCACGTCATATCTGGTGTTACTTGTGTTCATGTTATTTGTTTTATGCATGTTAATGTTTAATGAACAATGATAAGTTAATTTACCGAGTTTCAGCAGTTTATATTTAAGACATCTAAGGGACTTGTGGATTTATTTTTGTGGTAACTGATTCACCCCTCCCCTCTCAGTTACTCCATCCATATTTCCAACAAGGGCTACTTAATCATGCAACAAATGGGATATAAGGGCAAAGGACCTATTGGAAAGCGCAAAGAAGGAGTCACTAAACCAATAGACCTTCTTTCATAGCTCAGTAGGGACAAAACAGGATTGGGCTATGAACTCACTCTCCTACCAAGAAGGACACCATGCAAGAATCCAAAACCTCAGTGGAAAGCAAAGAAGAAGTACAAGGAAGAATCCTGGCAAGAAGCACTATTTGAATCAGCAGAGACAATCTGTAAGGAACGTGAGCATCAAGAAAAAAAGCAACATCAGGGAAAACCCATCATTCACAAGAAGGTAACATCTATAGCAATAGCTCATATTCAAGCACCAATACCTAAAAAAGCAGAATCATCTCCCGATACCATTATTCCTCCCTAAGGAGGAACAATATATGAGAAAATACAAAAGGTAGAAGCAGGATCTGACACAGAATCAAAGAAAACTATCAAACTGGTATCAATCATTAAGGACCTATTCTCACCATACAACATACCAGTTCATAGCACTAATAAAATATGGGATGATACCTCTAAGACTGATTCCAATGACTATGAATGGGGCAGTTGTTCTAATATTCCTGATGATATTATGGAAAATAATAGTCATACCCCCATTTCTAAAGAAGCATGCAGCACAGAATATCGACCACTTGAATTTGGTCCACAAAATATCTATGACGCCACGGCAAATGAGCAGCGACATTATGAGCAAGTCTATACGAAAACTGAAACCATCAAAGACCTCGACGAAATCCTTGACTTCTTTAAACCCAAAACCAATCACAATGAAACCTCCATCTTGACACTTACAGTAGCAAAACTTGATCCACCAAATGACTCCTTACCCCTTGTCTTTCCTGATCTCATCGACTAGGACGAACCCGAAATACATGATATACCAATTTTCCCAAATGATGAATCTATTATCCACTACCTATGTACAGTTAACCCGGAAACAGGCTCTACTAGTGAACAAAGTAACGATGTCTACAACCCAAGGAGTGCCAAGTCTCTCAGTCGCAAAAATGAACCAAATAAAAGATTTATGGCTGAAAACCAGTCAATGGCAGCTATGGATCACAAAAAAGTAAAAATAAAGGACGCATCTGAGGGTGAAAACCTTTTTAAGGCACCTAAAGATGGGAGACTTGACACTCTTCCTGAATATTTTCATGAGCGATCACCCATATTGATTGAGCCCACTCAATCAATCAACATTGGTACTACAGAAGCAGCCAAAAACATACACCTGGCAAAATCTCTGACAGAGGAAGAAAGTTTAACATTTATCAAATTTTTTAAAGAAAAGTGAATCAACTTTGCTTGGTCATATGTAGATATGCCCGAAATTGATCCACACTTAATCATGCATCACTTGTCCATTACTCAGGAGTTAAGCCAGTTAAGCAAAAACTACAAAAAATGAATCCACAGGTGGCACTCATGGTCAAAGCTGAACTAAAGAAACTAGTAGATGTCAAATTCATTCGACCCATCGACTATGCAGAATGGATTTCTAACATAGTACCAGTATCAAAACCAGATGATAGTATTAGAATATGTACTGACTTCAAAGATGTCAACAAAGCCTGTCCAAAGGATGACTTTCCTTTGCCCAGTATCAACATAATTGTAGACCTCACAACAGGCCATGCAATGCTGTCACTAGTGGATGGTTTTTCAGGCTATAATCAAATAAAAATAGCCCTAGAAGATCAAGATAGAATAGCGTTTACCTGTCCTTGGGGAACGTATTGTTGGAATGTTATGCCTTTTGGCTTAAAGAAAACAGGAGCTACTTATCAACGAGCAATGACAACAATCTTTCATGACATGATGCATACCTTCATGGAGGACTATGTGGATGATTTACTAGCTAAATCCTTCACCAGAGAAAAACACCTCAGCATCTTAGCAAAGATTTTTGATTGATTGGAGAAATTCCAATTCAGACTCAACCCTAAGAAGTGTATCTTCGGGGTTACATCAAGCAAGTTACTAGGCTACATAGTCTCAGCTAAAGGTATTGAAGTGGATCCAGCAAAGGTACAAGCCATTATGGAGATGCCATCATCAAAGAATATCATTCAGCTCCGATCTCTACAAGGACAACTTCAATCAATCAGGCGATTCATCACTCAACTAGCCAATAAAAGTCTACCATTCAATCATCTGCTACATAAGAATGTACCGTTCATATGGGAAGCCAAGTGTGCAGAATCTTTTTATCAAATCAAACAGTATCTAATGAACCCACTAGTTATAGTACCACCAATAGCAGGAAAGCCACTCATTTTATACATTTCAACAACAGATATATCACTAGGGGCACTATTGGCACAAGAAGATCAACAAGGAAAGAAACGAGCTATATACTACATCAGCAGGACATTGAATGGATATGAACTCAACTATACATTCATTGAGAAGGCTTGTCTAACAGTAGTCTTCGCTTCTCAAAAATTTTGACATTATATGTTAGCACATACAATTAAGCTTGTGGCAAAAATTGATCCCCTCAAATATCTACTCAACAAGGCAGCTCTTACAAGCAGATTGGCTAAATGGGTTATGATTCTCAGTGAATTTGATATCCACTACACAGAACAAAGAGCTATCAAAGGACAAGCAATTGCAGATCAGCTAGCTGAAGCACCACTACCAGGAAAACAAACTATGGAGATTGAATTTCCAGACAGGGATGTTCTTGCTATTTTTACCAAACAATGGACCCTATACTTTGACGGATTCTACACACAACATGGTTCAGGTGTTGGCATTCTATTCATTACTCCTGAAGGACACAATATACCAAGATCATATAGGCTTATGTTCCCATGCACAAATAATGTGGCTGAATGTGAGGCATTGGTTATAGGAATCAAAATGGTCATAGAATGGAAAATCACAGAGTTAAAGGTCTACGGGGATTCACAACTAGTTATCAATCAAATCAACAATGACTATCAGACAAAGGATGACAAGCTACTACCCTACAAGCGAATGGTGGATGACTTCAAGCAATATTTTGTACACATCACCTTCGAACAAATACCAAGGTTGAACAACAAAGTAGCCGATGCAATGGCTACTATCGCTTCATTACTAAAAATTTCAAAACAACAGAGTCGTTAAGAGTTTCTGGTAGAGCAACTGTTCTCCCCTGCCTATGACCACTCAGAATCCCATGTTATCTATGCCTTGACTGGTTCGGATTCTCCATTATATGGACTGATATATGATTATCTAAAAAACAACATCCTACCCATTGACCTGTCTCGAAACCAAAAACATAATTTTATCCGACAAGCCGCCCATTATACCCTTACTGGTGATACTTTGTACCGTCGAGGTCTAGATGGTACTCTTCTTCGTTGCCTTGATCATAATGAATCTGACTCCGCTTTACATGAGCTTCATGAAGGTATTTGTGTCACACATTCAAGTGGGACTACTCTTGCTAAAAAGCTTCTAAGAATGGGATATTATTGGTCGACAATGGAAAAAGACTCTTATCACTTTGCAAAAAAGTGTCCTAAATGCCAGATCCATGGCAAACTTATACATGCACCAACACAAGAGCTGCAACCATTCATGACATCCTGGCCCTTTTGTAAGTGGGGACTGGACTTAATCAGGAAAATTCATCCTTCATCTTCAAATGGACACAAGTTCATTATAACTGCAACAGAATACTTTACCAAGTGGATAGAAGCAGTCCCCATGACCACAGTGACTGGAAAACAAATTGCCTCTTTTATTCTAAATTATTTGATCTACAGATATGGTATTCCAAGCTCCATCATCACCGATAATGGACGACCTTTCAAAAACCAAGATATCTGAGAACTATGTGAAAAATTCAAAATACAACATCGTTTCTCTACACCATACTAACTCCAGGGGAATGGTCAAGCATAAGCATCCAACAAGACAATATTGAAAATCCTAAAGAAAACAGTGAATGATGCAAGCAAAGATTGGCATGTACAACTCAATCCAGCACTTTGGGCATACAGAACTAGCATCCGCACACCTATAGGAGCAAAACCATACTCATTGGTATATGGATCAGAAGCTATTTTACCCCTAGAGGTAGAAATTTCATCTCTCAGAGTCTCTCTAAAAGGCTTAATCCCAGACAAAGAGTATCAAGTTAACCGACTACAAGAACTTGAACTATTAGATGAAAGACATCAGCATGCTTATACTCATCTCAAATCATATCAACAACGCATGTGCGGAAGCTACAACCACAAGGTCATTCCTAGGAATTTTAAAGTTGGTGACCTAGTACTCAAGGAAAATCCTAGAAATCAGCAAGATCAGGAAAAGAAAGGGAAATTTGAACCTAACTGGTTAGGTCCCTATGTCATCATATCAGTCTATGGATCAGGTGCTTATCAGCTAACAACTTCAGAAGGAGATATGCTCGACGAACCAACTAACAACATCCATTTGAAGAAATACTACACTTGAGTAGTCTAATGCAAAATAAAAAAATTAAAAAATTAAAAAATTAAAAAATTAAAAAATTAAAAAATTAAAAAATTAAAAAAAATTAAAAAAAAGGTACAATAAAAGCAACTGGTGAAAACTTGGTAACATGCGCTATTGTGAGAGGACAGCTCCTCTATCTATATCTATATCCTTATCTCCGCAGTAAAGCACTATTGGCCATTGTCCGACATTTTATCACAAATATCCATTCAGGACATACTTAGTGTAGTCATTATCTTGATTTACCCGTCTAGC
Organism: Cryptomeria japonica; assembly: GCF_030272615.1. Taxonomy (NCBI): domain Eukaryota; kingdom Viridiplantae; phylum Streptophyta; class Pinopsida; order Cupressales; family Cupressaceae; genus Cryptomeria; species Cryptomeria japonica. Next base: position 603,403 of record NC_081411.1, on the reverse strand, counting down.
CTTTCACCACATCTCACCATGGCTTGGTAATCATTGTACATACCCACATCAAGAGGTACACTTAGCTAGGGGCAATAACCGTCAAAAACTTACAACATGTTCAAATCGTCAAGACTATTTGCAAACTCAGAACATCATATCCAAAAAACCAAAAGCTCGCCCAATCACAAAGCACAACATCGATCGCTAAAAACAAGATTCACCGAAGAAATACGATGGATGATTCTCTGAAGTATCAAATGTTGCATTTTGCATAAAGTTTTGACTATTTTTGCATTTAAACTTTTTGAATTATTGGATTCTCTAAATTTTCTCCACAATGCTTCAAAGCTAGAGAAACATCGGGAAACTTCGATATTTTCTTAGTTTTATGTCTGTGAGGCAATCGTTTGTACTATGTAGATACTTGTCTCGAGATGTGATTAACAGCATATCACTGAAGACATGATTCCACTTTACGCATGCAAATGGTTTAATCTTGTCTGTTTATATGCAATCCACACTCAGGTCATCCTGGTTCAATTATACCTTGACGCTTGTGCTATCTTGCAAAATCAAACATCATGTAAATTTTTCTGAGGTCATCATGGTTCAATTATACCATTATGCTTGTATAAATTTTCAACATATCCAAAGATCAATCAATGCTCAATGATGATACATATATCGAAAGAAAAATAACATGTGGCTATATCGGGATGACAAATGAAGAATGAGGATGCTCATTTTACAATTAGTTGCATATCATTTTACAATTAGTTACATATCATTTTACAATTAGTTGCATTTCAAGATACATCTCACAGCATATCATATCATACATTTCATTTTCAAGATACATCTCACAGCATATCATATCATACATCTCATTTTCAAGATACATCTCACAGCAATTCATATCATACATCTCACATCTCATAACATCATGCATTTACATCACATTAATTACGTTTCACATCACATACATCTATCTAAGCATTGCATCATCATAGAATAAAGCAAAAGCATGTAGAAAGCATAAATCCATAACACATCACATGATCAAAGAAAATGGTGTCATATATATATATATATATATATATATATATATATATATATATATATATATATATATATATATATATATCAACAAATGATCAATATACAATATATGTCATGTCTATGCCCAGTACAACAAAAACAATGATCAAAAATACAATGGAGACAACGTCTCTCAAGTGTGACTATCTCCTGAAGGAGATGGTCTCGCCACAGATGTCCCAGCCCCCTGGATCTCCAGGTGGATCATGTATCGATGACCCTATCATGCCTCTGCTCTCTGACCGTGACCCAGTCTCTCAAGATCGACTAGATCTCATCTGTGTAAAACTCTGCACTCGACGCTCCCTAGGCACCGCATCCTCATAATGGTATCAATAATAATCTGCCTCCTTGGCTCTCAAATATAGCTCCCTCAAGGTGTCTCTCATCGGACCACCTACTGTCGCTCTCTGCAAGTTCGCTACGAGCTCCTCTGCTCGACCCCACCGCTCTATCTCAGGATAACGCTCTAGAGTCAGCTGAGTAACCTAACGCTGCTGCGCCAACATCTGTGGCTGCAACTGCTACACTGACAACTACAGTGATCTGATCTGTGCGTCCTCCACATGTGTCAGGATCCGCATCTGTAAGGATACCTGTGAAGGGGTACCCCCTATCCCTCTATCTGTCCTCGGTGCTAGCGGAGGTAATACATCTAACCTCCTCCTCTAAGTCGGTCTCCACACATCCTCATATCCTCCTACTGCTGTATCACCTCCTCCACCTGCTCCTCCTTTCCAGCTCTAATCGCTAAACCCCCTCTCTCTCTATCCAAGACCACCTATCGGACAGCTCTCTCTGCCTGTATCCCCCTCCCACCTCCATCTCCACCCCTATCCCCTCTCCTTTGTAACTCCAATCTCCCTCTAACTGCATGCCAACCTCTCCCACCTCCTCTATCATCTCCTCCATCTCCTCCTCCTCCATCACCCCCTCCCTCATCTACCTCTTCATCATCATCGTATGTTGGAATCATCTCTACTGGATCAGATATCCTGGTTACTGCCCGTGCTGCGAAGAGTCCTGCAAACTCGTGAGTCATCCCCGCATCCACGATCTCGGGGGCATAATCCCAAATCTGGCCGACTAACTAAAAGAACTCATCTACGATTATCGTGCTGTCAATCGTAGGACCCCAATCTGGGATATCCTGTCTCTGTCGAGCATATAGGCATGCTCCCTATGGAATGCCCTGCTGCCGCCCATACTGACGTAGCACCCAACTATGCAAAAACCTCTCTATAACGAAGGGCATCTGCCCTATCAAATATCGGGACATGAAGACATGTGGCATCTTCATCCCATCGTCCGCCCAAACCTCACAACCTGTATATGGTCGCCAGATGACCGTATCAATATCATCTAACACTCTCCTCCAATGCTCTAGTTTGCCCAGCTTACGCTGGACAACTAAACCTCTATACCCATATGCATAAGCGCATCCAACAGGCCTATCTCTATCTACCAATGGCCTAGTCACGCGAATGTGCTCCCATACCCACACCTGTAGCAGTGTGACTCCAGCTGATAAACTGTTGTATCCCAGATACACCACCTCATGCAGATCCTTGTATAGATGGGCCAGCACCGCTGACCCCCATGCAAACTGCCGACCCTGCATCACCATGTCCTCCAGCACCAGTTCCCATCCCAAAGATAGTCCCTTCGACCTACGGTCGGGACATAGAAAACCACCAATGAACCCTGTTAGAACTGATGGCAAAGGAGCATAATCCAAATCTAGAAACTCCTGCCATGGGATCTCATACCTGCAAATGGTATCATCCTGAAAAATCTGGGACAATGCCTCAGTCCCACCCTCCTCTGTCTGCTCATATGGTAGCAGTGCACCTACTATAGGAATTCACAAAATCCGGTAGCAATCCTCAGGTGTCACTGTCATCTCACTTGTAGCTAAGTGAAAGGTGTTCGTGTCGCTATGCCACCTCTCTGCCAATGTTGTCAACAAACCTCGGTTTACAATAAACCGAGGCATCTCTAGCAAAGAGGTCAAACCACACCTGTCAATGATATCCCTGTCTCCCTATGTCAATCGTGGTATCAATGACCACGGTCTCAGAAATCGCTCACGCGACTACACCACACCAAGGCGCTCCTGTCAAAAACAATGCAAGTCCAATATCAGTTCCCTCATCAACACATGGATATCAAAATCAAAATCATCACATCAACTTGTATAACAACTCAATTTTCACAAATCATATCAGCTTGTAACACAACTCAAGTTTCCAAACATATCAACTTGTAAAACAACTCAAGTTCCATACCAACTTGTAACACAACTCAAGTTCCATATCAGCTTGTAACACAACTCAAGCTCCACAAATTCATATCAATCATATTCATATCCAAAACTTGAAAAACTTTGAACACATTTAAATCAAGTTCAACGAAATATCCAAAATCATATCGAAATCACTATCAACTTGCAACATCGCAAAACAAATCAAGTTATATCAGAATTCATATTGGACACATCAAAGACAGAAGACACAAAAACTGGCAAAAATTCCCTTATCCCAACAAACCTAACATTACCTACAAAATTTTCTTACTCACAAAATCCCACTTTACCATCAAATTTTCTTGTATGCGCTAACCTATTCTATCCAAGTGCTAAACTACATCTCATGCGCTACAATGTTTTGTCTACACGCTACCTGACCAACCCAATGCGCTAAACAAACCCTATGCGCTATCATTTTCTTTGCATGCGCCCTCTAAAACACCCTATGCTCTAAAAATAGTCTATGCGCTAGCCTGTTTTGTCGACGCGTTGCGAATTTACCTCTATGCTCTAGGTTACACCTATGCACTATCCTACCCTCCTCATGCGACCTCCAACAAGCCCTATGTGCTAGGTTTTTCCTACGCGCTACGCCACTTACCCTCTGCGCTATCCTATGCACCCAGTGCGCTAACCAAACTCGAAGTGCTACCCTAGCCTACCTATGCGCTAGCTTAAAACATTCGGATGCTACCCTATTAGTTGGACCCTACGCGCTACGAAATGTTTCGTATGCGCTACCCTTTCGACGTGACGCGCTAAAACGTAAAATCCGCTTGGAAAATTTTTTTAAAATACCACAAACGGCAAAATCAAAAATTCAAAAGGGGTCAAAAATGTGCACTTACCGGTGGTCCATATGCGGCGGGCCTCCGATACCTCCGTATGCGCTCAAATCGATGAGTAGAATATGGAATCGGCATGTTGACTCTTCTCCAAAAATCACTCTCCAAAGTCAACAAATCACAAATTAGACAAAACAATGAACTTTTCCCCTTTTATAGGGTGAATTGAAATTAGGGTTTGGAGATGGGGCATCTAACTTGCTCGCGGTCTCCGTCTAATCTGCCTTGATAGCTTTTCTTGCATACATTAAGTACTAATTTTTATTTACATGGTCTATTTAACAGTTGATGACAGAGAAGGAGTTGACACAGATCCAAGAGGGCACCTTGACGGTCATTTCATTTGGCCTTGATAGCTTTATGGTACATATATTATTGCACATAATCATTTGTATTTTGTTGTACATACATGCTCATCATTTATATTGGTATTAATTAGATTATGTAGTAACTTGCATGTATATCTTATTTTACTCTTGTAGGGCATGAGTGGCATGAGTGCGGGGCTGTGTGATTCAGGATCTAGTAGTGCAATTGGAGACAAGGGAAAGGTAATTGAATGCAAATATGATTGAATGAATAGTTTAAATAACTTATAATGATCATACATGTCTAGACATTGATTAATAGTTTCATATACTTGTTGTGTATATGTATAAAAAATTCTTGGCTTCACATCCTTATTGACTACACCCACTATACCTGAAGAAGAAGAAGAAGAAGAGATGCCTCAAGTACATGTGTGTTTATTTTATTTTGTGTTTAGTAGATATAATTCGTTATTATCAGTGACAATTATATGCTAACTTGTATCAATGTCATGTTTGTGAACATATGTAGGTTGTGTATGAAAATATTGAAAACATGCCTCCTCTATCGAAGACATACATCAAGAGTCCTTCAAAGCCAAAGAGAAAACGTGGAGATGAGGTAAACAAGAATAGTTCAATTATAGTTCATTTTTATGTTAACTTTTCGAATGTGAGTTATATAATATAACTAATCTTAATTGTGGTTTGTTTTTCTTGTGTAGGATCCTCTAGAGCCAAGCAGTGCGGCGAAGAGGATCGATTTTGATGATCCATCAGCAGCTTAGGATGTTATAAATAGTTTTGGGATGCTTACATGTCTAGTTGGCATGTATATTTTGTATATGGACATACATTCACATATATAGACATACATTTTGTTTGATTTGGCGTTTATGTCATATTTGTGTATGGACGTACACTTGTAATCATTTGACATTTTCATATATACAGAAGTTGATATTTGATCATATAAATTGTTACTCATGTGTGCATGGTGTTATCATGGAAAAATTTAATCTTCAATCCAATAATTAACAATGGTTAATAATGGTTATGATGTTATGCAAAATGGACAATCGTTAGACTAAAATCTGTGGTGGAATAACATACAAAACACAAGAGACAAACGTTAGTGTTAATCAACCAAAAACTAATCTAAACAGGCATATCAAAAGAGACACTAAAAACATGGTAAAATATTTAACTATGAAAGTAAATACAACAAGGCATCTCCAAATGCCTTTTAACTTGCTCTTAGCTCCTTCTCCCTTGTTTCTCTCCTCTCCAAGTTCCAAATTAGTGTAGCTCGCAGCAGCTTTTTGCACTATGAATGTCTTATGAAGGTTCAAGATTGAAATGTTTTAACTATGCTATGCAAGTGTAAAACAAACTAATTAGACATATTATGAAATGAAATAAGATTTATTTTAGTCCAAAATGACAATATATGTGATTTATGCTAAATGTTCTCTCTAAAATTCACTATAGATTAAATGCATACAAGTTTTCAGGATCTGAATTATGAAGAAATGGACTCTATTTATAGGGAAAATGGAGCAATGGATGGTTGAGATTGAGTAATCTCAACAAGGGTCAAGATTGAATGATATTCAATCCATTTGAGGGCTTTCAACCCAATCCTAGGATGACAAGTGTCAACATGAGATGGGTTGAGAGGAGAGGGAAGAAGCATTAAATGTTTGACATGACCTGAGAGTTAACTTGAGAGTTAAGGTCAATGTTGGGTTGAGTGAATAAATTTATTATCCAAAGGATAATGTTTTTATCCAATGGATAAATTCTTGTGCAAAGGTTAAAGGGATAACCATGGTCAAAGCAACAGATGCTTGAGGAGACACATGAATCACATGAGGGTTGAGTTAAGGGTTAACCATAAATGGTCATGTAAGAGCCATAAGTGGTTTGGAAGACTTTAGAGGTTAATTTGAAAAGTGACTTCCTTTTATTTAGGAATGTGACAATGATTAGGATAGGATTAGGCTAATTAGAAGGAGTTAGAAGAATCTAGAAGGGATTTAGGCATGCAAGTGGATTTTGTAGGAGAATGTAAGTGGGAGGAATTTTGTGATTTTCAATTGAAATAAAAATCATTTATTTCAATTAAATAGTGTAATTTGCATTTGAATAGATATTTAAATAAATATTAATTTATTTAAATGTGAATGTGAATTTTGGATTTTATTTAAATAAATCTTAAGTTATTTATATGAGAAAAAGGAAGATAAAGCATTAAAGCTTGAAGACTTTGAGGGAAACCATTAAAGGCTTGAAAAGACTCTAGAAGGAAGTCATTGAGTTTGAAGACTTTAAGGGAAACCATTAAAGGCTTGAGAAGACTCTAGAAGGAAGCCATTAAGTTTGAAGACTTTAAGGGAAACCATTAAAGGTTTCAAGTGGGTGAGGATAAATAGGATTTTAAATAAATAATTTATTTATTTAAAATAGTTATGCAACTTGCATTTGTGAGAAAATGCAAGTGGATGGAGGATAAAGGTGATTTAAATAAATGTTAATTTATTTAAATGTGAGAGATGGGATTTTGGGAGATTTAAATAAATATAAATTTATTTGAATTTGAGAGAAGATTTAATTAAACAAATATGATTTATTTATTTAATTAATGGTCTGAATTTGGTTAAGTGAATTAAATCAAATAAATTGAATAATTTATTTAATTAATAGGAGAAGAGGGTTAAGATGAATTAATTAAATATTAATTATTGATTGATGGTTAAATAATCAAATAAATACTAAATATTCATTTAATTAAGTGGACAGATTTATGTGTCTACATTTGCCCCTCTTTGTGACGGTGCAGTTTTATTGTGTCGTTTCAAAGAAAGAAAAATATGTGTGAAGAAATATGCCCCATAAATGTTAATTCTTGTGCAAAGGTTAAAGGGATAACCATGGTCAAAGAAATAAATGCTTGAGGAGACACATGAATCACATGAGGGTTGAGTTAGGGGTTAACCATAAATGGTCATGTAAGAGCCATAAGTGGGTTGGAAGACTTTAGAGGTTAATTTGTTGAACATACAAAGCATTTAATGTTTTTCAAAGACTTTGAAGTCTTTGAGAAGTGACTCCAAGTTGCTTAGGAATGTGACAATATTTACGAGATGGATTAGGTTAATTAGGAAAGGTTTAGAAGAATCTAGAAGGGGGTTAGGATTGCAAGTGGGTTTGGTGGGTGAGGGAAAATAGGATTTTAATTAAAATAAAATTAATTTATTTCAACTTGTGGTTGCAACTTGCATTTGTAGGAAAATGCAAGTGGGGAGGAATAAATGATTTAAATAAATGTTTTATTTAATTTATTTAAAAGAGGAAAAGGGTTAAATGAAATAAATAGGATTTATTCATTTAATTGATTGTGAATTTGGTTTTAATGATTTAATTAAAATAAATTGAATAATTTATTTAATTAATAGAAGAATGTTTGAAGATGAATTAATTAAATATTAATTTAATTAACTGATGGCTAGTGGATTTTTAATTAAATAAATAGTAAATATTTATTTAATTAAACTAGACAGATTTATGTGACTACAGGTTATTTAATGAACAATACAATTCATTTCATTTCATCATAAGTGTTGTTTGTATAATGAACAATACAATTCATTATTACCCTATGCATGCTCCTATTTTGCCACCCCCACTCGGTTGAACACTCGGAGTCATACCCGGTCATACCCTACCAGCGTCGTCCCTTGAGCAACCTAAGTGCTAAAAACTGTCAAACTTTGATGATCCCTAACTCGAAATCTGTGGCACCTGTGAATGATCTGTTTGAATCTACGGGGCCACGAGAGGGATCCCTACAAAAGTCTATCTCTATTTTTAAATTTTCCTTACAGTTTTATTAGGGCAACATTTTTTCAGTTGGCGAAAAAATCATCAGTCTCATTCAATCGAATGTTGTCGCGTGGCCAATTTCTCGTTCTTCTTGTCGTGATAATAAACCGTCAGTTTCGACATGTCCAATTAGTCATTATTACCCTATACATGCTCCTATTTTCCCCCCCTCCCACTCAGTCAAACGCTCGAGGTCATACCCTACCGATGTCGTCCCTTGAGCATCCTAAGTGCTAAAAATTGTCAAATTTTGACGGGCCCTAACTCAAAATTTGTGGTGCCTGCGAATGATCAGTTTGAACCTATAGAGCCATGAGAGGGGTCCCTACAAAATCCTATCTTGGTTTTTCAAGTTTCCCTATGGTTTTATTATGGCAGCATTTTTTCAGTTGGCAAAAAATCCATCAGTCTCATTCAATTGAATATTGTCGCATGGCCAATTTCTCATTTTTCTCATCATGATAACGAATTGTCGGTTCCAACATGTCCAGTTAGGAATTATTACCCTATGCATGCTCCTATTTTTGCACCCCCACTCGATCGAATGCTTGAGGTCATAACCTACCAGCGTCGTCCCTTGAGCACCCTAAGAGCTAAAAATTGTCAAACTTTGACACGCCCTAACTCGAAATTTGTGGCACCTACGAACGATCTATTTAAACCTACGGGGCCACGAGAGGGGTCCCTACAAAATTATATCTTGTGTTTTCAAGTTTCCCTACGGTTTTATTAGGGCAACATTTTTTTCAGTTGGCAAAAAAATCATTAGCCTCATTCAATCGAATGTTGTCGCGTGGTCAATTTCTCGTTCTGCTCGTCGTGATAATGAACCATTGGTTCCAAAATGTCTAGTTAGGAATTCTTACCCTATGCATGCTCCTATTTTTTCCCCCACTTGGTCAAACGCTTGGGGTCATACCCTACCGGCATCGTCCCTTAAGCACCCTAAGTACTAAAAATTGTCGAGCTTTGACGAGCCCTAACTTAGAATTTGTGGCACTTGTGAATGATCTATTTGAACCTACAAAGCCACAAGAGGGGTTCCTACAAAATCTTATTTCAGTTTTCAATTTTTCCTATGGTTTTATTAGGGCAACATTTTTTCAGTTGGTGAAAAAATCGTCAGTCTCATTCAATCGAATGTTGTCGCATGGCCAATTTATCATTCTTCTTGTTGTAATAACGAATCATCAATTTTGACTTGTTCAGCTAGGCATTATTACCCTATGCATGCTCCTATTCCCCCCCCAACTCGGTCGAACGCTCGAGGTCATACCCTACCGGCGTCGTCCCTTGAGCACCCTAACTGCTAAAAATTGTCAAACTTTGACGAGCCCTAACTCGGAATCTGTGGCACTTGTGAATGATCCATTTGAACCTACGAGGCCATGAGAGGGGTACCTACAAAAGCCTATCTCATTTTTTCAATTTTCCCTATGGTTTTATTAGGGCAGCATTTTTTTAGTTGGCAAAAAAATCATCAGTCTCATTCAATCGAATGTTGTCACGTGGCCAATTTCTCGTTCTTCTCTTCGTGATAATGAACCATCGGTTCTGACATGTTCAGTTATGCATTATTACCCTATGAATGCTCCTATTCCTTCTCCCCTCCACTCGGTCAAACGCTCAGGGTCATACCCTACCGGCGTCGTCCCTTGAGCACCCTAAGTGCTAAAAATAATCAAATTTTGATGAGCCCTAACTCAGAATCTATGGCACCTGCGAACAATCCGTTTGAACCTATAGGGCCACGAGAGGGGTCCTTACAAAATCCTACCTCATTTTTTTTAATTTCCCTATGGTTTTATTAGAGCGACATTTTTTCAGTTGATGAAGAAATCGTCTGTCTCATTCAATCGAATGTTGTCGTGTGGCCAATTTATCGTTCTGCTTGTCGTGATAACGAACCATCGGTTCTAACATGTCTAGTTAGGCATTATTACCCTATGCATGCTCTTATTCCCCCCCCCACTCAGTCGAACGCTTGGGGTCATACCCTACCGACATCATCCCTTGAGCACCCTGGATGCTAAAAATTGTCAAACTTTGATAGACCCTAACTCGAAATCTGTGGCACCTGTGAACGATCCATTTGAACCTACAGGGCCACGAGAGGGGTCCCTACAAAAGCCTATCTCAGTTTTTCATGTTTCCCTATGGTTTTATTAAGGGAGAGAGACAGAGAGAGAGACAGAGAGAGAGAGAGAGAGAGAGAGAGAGAGAGATTAGGGGAGAGGGGAGAGGGGGGAGGGGGTAGAGGAGAGAGAGAGAGATTAGGATCATAAAGGTTCATATTGTGTCCTAAGGGGTCATATGACACAATAAGACCCCTTAGGACACAATATGACCCTTTATGACACAATTTTGTGTCTTAAGGGGTTATATGGTGTCCTAAGGGGTCCTAAGACACAATATTACCCCTTAGGACACCATAGGACCCATAACAATCCAATATGGTGTCATAAGGGGTCATATGGTGTCTCATGACCCATAACGACACCATATAGAGTTGTAAAGGATCATATTGTGTCCTAAGAGGTCATATTGTGTCCTAAGGGATCATATGGTGTCTTAAAGGGGTCATATGACACAATATGACCCCTTAAGACACAATATGACCCATAACAACACAATTTGGTGTCTTAAGGGGTTATATGGTATTCTAAGGGGTTGTAGGACACAATATAACCCCTTAGGACATCATAAGACCCATAATGACCCAATATGGTGTCATAAGGGGTCATATATTGTCCTTAGGGGTCATATGGTGTTCCATGACCCCTTAGGACATCATATGACCCCTAATGACACCATATAGAGTCGTAAAGGGTCATATTGTGTCCTAAGGGTTCATATGGTGTCTCCCTTCCCCCCCCCCCCTCTCTCTCTCTCTCTCTCCCCCCCCTCTCTCTCTCCCCCACTCCCCCCTCCCCCTCTCCCTCTCCCTAATATCATATACTAATTTATTTATAAATTAATATATTATATATTAATAAACAATAGATTATTTATGTGCAAATTTAGTTATTGAATTTACTTATTAAAATCGGATATCCGATTTTTGTTGTACAAATTTCAAATTTCAAATTTTAGCTCAGGAATGCTTTGGGATTTGGCTTGGAAGTGACAAGCCTAGAAAGTCAACTGAAAAAACGTGTTTTTCAGTATTCCTTGATTTTCCAAACTTTACACTAGCGGCTGGCGACTTTTTTTATAGCCAAAATTGATTAAATGAAAAGGGTTTTTTAAGGATATTCTCAAATTTCCAACAATATAAGGCTTGTCTTATTTCGACTTTAATAAATAATTATTATTTATTTTCTAATTGAATTCTGACAAAAGTCCTTATCGATAGACTGATTGAAAAACACTCATAACTTTCAAACGGTATAACATTTTTTGAATCCGAAACATGCTTCACATCCTATGCTTCATCTACTATAGGGAAAAAAAAATTAACAAAAAAAATTCATAAGGTTTTGACCAAGTTAAGGTGGTCAGACGTAGGAGATTTTGAATTTCTAAAAAGTTGTAGTAAAAAACCATAAATAATTATTTACTTTATAAAAAATTATTAAAAAAATATGGGTCACATCCGGACATGAGTCTAATAATTATATTATAAATATTATAAAAAAATATTATGATTTGATTGTGATTAGGGTGGTCAGACATACGCCTACTTCTTATCTTTTTCCTAAAATTTTAGTACCACTGCATTGAAATTTGAAATTTTCATCAAATAGGATTTTTTTCTTTCAAAAAACAACTAGTATCTTAGAAACTACATTCAATTTTCTATAGATTCTCTTCTTACATATTTTAAAAATAATGTTCAAAACTTATTCAAATTTTCATGTCAAGTTGCATAACTCTGATTTTCTAAAATTTCATTGCCACTTAAGGGCCTGTTTTGGCACACCATGATCCTGCACATACCCTATTGCTTTACAATATTTCTTATCTGCAATCCCAACCTAGACTACTTATCAAATCCCTCAACAAGCCCTTTCACTCAGCAATTTTGTTTTAGCATTTAAATGATCCCTTAGATCAAAGCATAAACAAAAACTACATACATCACAACAACGTGCTGAATGAAAGAAATTCTTGATTATATTTCATTTAAAGGATGATAAGATTGTACAATGGAGAGAAATAGACCAGAATTGTATTTTTATTTGAATAAATTTGTTATTTCTTTCATAAAACAATTTACATATAACTCCTTCAAGAACCTGCAAAAAACTTGACACAAAACTCTTATCTATTGCTCTGCAAAATCTTTACAATTTGCTCCTTTTCACCTAAAACCTACTACATGGGATGTGTGACTTTGAGTTAGCAAGACTCAGTACATAAATCAATTTTGGAACCATGTCTCTTGGCCTTGAATTTCCTTTTATAGAAAATAAGGGAGAAAACAAGCTACAGGCTAGAGGAGACACCTGTCATTCAAAAGCAATCGATTATCCATAATTCTATTACAAAATATTCTTACAATCTCCCAAAAACTGACCACACTAGCGTTCATGATGAGGTAGAACCAAAATCTATAACTGCATTTTAGTAGAAACAAAAACTCCTTGAGTTGTGCCATTATCACCCTTAATGCCTCGAGATGGATTGTGAGATGCATCGTTTTGTCCTACAGAGCATTTCCCTTCCCAGAAGGGTAACTAGAGCCCGACAAGAAGTAAATCCACCCTCAAACTAGAGGAGGAGCTTGTTAGCATATATTTTTACAAAATATTTTTGTGCTATATATGGATCCCTTTTTCCATCATACGAGCATTTACTACTAGTGTTTTATATGCAGAAGCGTAACTGAAGAAAATGGAGCTGCCCAAAAGATCAAATGCCTCATGAATGGCATTGCTAGTCCTCCGAGCCTGTGCAAATCGAGCAGTAGAAAAGTCATTAGAAACTTCCAAGCAAACACAATTGCCATGGGTCGCGTGGCTGCAGACTGAGCTCAAAGGCTCAGGCGTAGAACACATGAAATAGCAGGGGAGGCATAAAACCATTTATCCCACTTTGGTTGTGGAGAAGATATCGTTTGTATTTAAATGCAAAGTCACACACATCCATACTGTCGAAAGACAAATGGATTTTGGCATGAAGAAGGTTGAACCCAGTGCACCCCACGCATGTAGATGCGCATCTTGAGGCAACCAAAGTTTTGCAATAGACTAGCGAGGATGGAGGCTAAATATCGAGCAAGTCAGGTAGATCTTACAGTCAGGCGAAAAGATCCAATGATTGTCGCTATACCGCGATGTGAAACCGCTCGATGAATATCCATCGCGACAAGGCAGAGCTTCATTCTGGCAGTTAGTGAGGTCGTGCTAAGGAGGCAGGATAGGGAATCTAGAGCCAATCAAGATGTGCCACGTGGTGGAGCGCAGAAGAAGAACCCAGGTCCAAGTGGTGGGTAGGTGGATCCAGGGGCGAACCAAAGAGTGACACGTGGCACAGATGAGATAAAGAGCTGGCAGGTTCGAGGAAGAACGTAAACGAGATGTTTTAAATATCGAAGTATCAGGAGACATTAATATTGGGTTACCCGATGTCCGATAGGATGAATGGGGGAGCCAAGGAGAAAAAGGTGCAGACTGGAAGTAAGATGGGTTCATCGGAGAAAATATTAACTTTCAGAAAGGAACCAAAATAGCTTCACTGATACCCGATAAAGAGGAAGAGATCATCACGATGGAAGTGATTACATCGGGAAAACTTACACCTATGGACCGAAGCAGCCCGATAAGGAGAGTAAACTGCGGGAGGACTTGTCGAGATAGCTTACAATACCAGAGACACATTTCTAAAGTTTTGTCGATGCCTGATGGGCAGAATGCCATAGAGGGCAGATCTATCGGGGTGACTTCTAGCATCGGAGAAGGGTGAAATGAGTTATTCTGATACCTGATGAGAGGTGTAGTCATCGGAATAAGTTACACCGATATAGATCATGTCATCGGGGTAACTTAGGTCATTGGGGAAAGGTGTTTTCATGTCATGTCAATACCCGATGACTGAAGGGAACTGAAGGCGGGTCCATCAGAGAAAAAGACTATATCAGGATAGTGTAGAAATAGTTAGGCCGATCCCCAATGACATGGAGAATCGGAAGGCAAAACCATCGGTATTACCTATACCGATAAAGCAGACTTGGAGGTATAAAGCTTAAAAGTGTATCGGAGTAACATCGGGACTTCTGGAGGAATAGAAAAATGCTATTCCGACCCTCGATGAAGATAAAAGCACCTACGAGGATATTGATATGAGTTATACTAACAAATTAACATAGATTGAAGACTCATCGAGACGTCAGGAGGAGGAGTTTTATGCTATGTTGAATCCTGATAGGATTGTTACGGTGGATGGTGAATTGTAAGGAGATCTCATCGGGAAGACTTATATCAATACAACCGAAGGTAAGTTTTTATGTTTGACTTAATGAATACCTAATTTTGTTTCTCTAGTACAGGATTTGTTTATCGAGAGGACAATGGAACTAAGGAGTATACAAGCAAAAGAAACTATGGGAATTCCTAAGATCTCAGTCTGCGAACTTAGTTGTTTGTCATGTTGTGATTACATGTCTTCAGTTGCAAATTAGGTAGTCATTAGGAATAGACACATCGGTTTGAAGCTTGTTCGCATCCCTTCAGTTATGTATATAACGGGATACCAAAACCGATGACAAGGGGAGGAGTCATAAGAACAAGATACTGCTGCAACGATTGAATATCATTTTGTGAAAGCAATTTGTAATGGAGTATTTGCAAGTATAGCTTATGTATGCAATTATTTCCTAAAGATTAATATACAAGGTTCGTTGTTTCTTTTTCCAAATATTGTGTACACTTTTGTGTTGATGATTATCTTTGTCCTCTTGATAAATCTATTTATAGATTTGCTATGATGTGAATCACATTGCATTGCATTAACTGAAAGATTGAGTTCTTATTGTTTGTGTAACACATACTAAACCTTCATAGTTGATGAGAAATTGTCTCTTGAGTTGATAAGATATTTTGTCCACAAAGTGTCATATATATCCCTGGATAGAGGCACCGATTTGTTATTGATATTTTAAGGTTTTGATTTGTATGCATTCAGGGTCCTTGATAGAGAAACATTCTTCCCAAATCCTATATGAACTGATCTATGCAGATTTCATTTGAATCCTGAAAGCAATTTCATTTTCAATGTACATTCACGATCATTTCTTTTCAAAGCATTCGTTTAAAGCACATAATAAAGCATAGCTGCAAAACAATAATTTGCCAGTTGTGTAAACTTTATAAAAGGTTTAAATCCACTATAAATAACCTCTTTTGTGCTTGAGAGGAAGAGGTTTACCCACCTAGGTTCAGTGGAGCCTAAAATGCAGAGGGATTTGGTCTTTGACCATCCCTGTTCGTTGGCCAAGGCCGATTGGACTACTTAAGGATTTGGCAAGTCTTTTGGTTTTCCAATCTGTGGTTGTGGGAACCAAGAGGTTGGCAACTCTGCTGGGGAGTTGTCTATAACACATCAATTCAATGATATCATTTAAGGTGCTCTACTGGAAGGAAGAACCCAGGAGCTTAATAAGTAATTTTTCCTCCATAGGAAGTGGTGACTCTACCTAATAAGAAGTTTTATTTCAATTGGTGACTCTACTAGGGGAAGAGACCCTGAGGGAGATGAAAATTTTTATTTTTAAAATGTTTCAAAGAAATCCTTTTATTCCAAATGTTATCAAGCCATTGGATCTCAGTGGCTTTCAATGTATTCCAAACAACTTGTTCCCTAAGCTTTCACAACTTGTACCAAAATTCCATGGGGAATATGATGAATAAGCAATTGATCATTTGGATGTATTTTATACATTTGTAAAGGATTATGAGGTTTATGCAGAAGATTATGTGATGAAATTGTTTGTCAGGACATTGAAGGATAATGCAAGAGAAGTTTATGAATCACTCCCTACACAGAGCATCTCATCATGGAGGTAGTTGGAGCAATGGTTCCTTCATGTATTTCATGATGCATGTGAAGAAGGAAGCGTGTGCTATGAGCTAGAGGAAGATCACAAATACACTATGGAAGTAGAATCCTATGTGTCTCCCTTGGATGAATTTTTAAATATAAAAAAACAAGAAGATGAATCTGCAGTAGATTTCGTCATGAGGATGATCAAAGTTTATCAAGAGATATCTTCAAATTTCAAGCCTCAATTTTATGAGTTATTAAAAAAGATATATAAGATAGGGTATGACTCTCAGTTGTATAATTTGCTCAGGTATCTAGTTGATGAAATGATTGCAGAAGATAATGAATACAGGATAAAACTTACAAAGGACCCTGATGAAGAAGGAGGTTTGGATCAGATTGAAGAAGATTCCATTATTGATGGGACTTGTATGGAAATAGACAATATGTAAAATGATGAATCTCTTAGTGTAGAAGAAGATGATATTTGCTATGAGCGAGATGGAAATCATATTTACACTAGGGAAGAAGAGTCTTTCATTTCCCTTTTGGATGCATTTCTCAATCTAACAAGGTATGAGGATGAATCTGCAACACAATTGCTCTTGAGGATGTTTGGAATATACATACAAATACCTATGGATGTCAGACCTTCATTATCAAGAAAAATGCACGAGTTAGGGATTTATCATGACCCTCAGGTAAAATCTTTGCTCAAAATTGTATATGGAAGAATTTTAGAAGAATAATCTAATAATGCCCCAAATTCAAATAAGGAAGACAAATCCATATCTGTAATAATAAAAATGAATAAGTGTAATGATGAAGGAGAAACTTTCCGCAGTGCAGAAGAAATTTCAAATTTGTTAGATATTGAGTATCAGAGATATATTCAAAAGTATGATCCAAAAAAAATTCAGATAAAAGATTCAATTCATATTCAAGAAGTGTGTGGTGAAAAGGCAAATAAGTATCAAGAAGAAAAAATATTATATGATAGTTGCAAAAGACCCTTGTATGATGAAGTCCCAGGGAAGTATGAAGAAATATTCTTCAGAAATGAATCATCTTTTAATTCTTCTTCTAAAGTTGATTTACATACAATTCATGCACAGGAGGACATTTCAATAGGTGGCATTTATGAAGACATTATTCCTGAAAATAAAGCATGTGATGGACTCCAGGAGGATAAAACATTTGAAGAGGATGTAATAATAATTGATTTCTCAAATGTTTTCATTGCGTTGGATAATAATCTTCATGAAAAAATTTATGTACAGGAAGGCACTTCACGAAATGAAGACATTATTCAAGGTGATGATGACTCTCAGGAAAATTCCCATGAAGGTATGCCTAAAATTTCTGTGTTTTCGGGTTCATTGTTTGAAAAGGATATGGGAGAAGATATATACCAAAGTAATGTTTCAGAGACTATGAGAGAAAAGGAAATAATATATGAGAAGGCGGATGTGATACCTCAACACAACATTGTTAAAAAGGATATGTACCCAAAGTCTCTTTGTGAGAAGGGTAAAATATTTCTGAAGCATAGGGAGATAGAAAATATGTTTGAAGGTGATATTTGTTCAAGTTCTCATTTTGATAAAATCATATGTGATAAAGATTCCTATGTGTGCCCTAATTTACTAATTAAGAAAAATGAAATATCTTTTCAAAGTAAGGAGGTGGTAAAAATGAACAATACGGGACATAATCTCAAAGGGATAAATAGTTTGAATTATTGCAACAGAGGTTGTGTTAAGTCCAATTCGGATATTGGAGTGGGAGGCCCATATATTTTTCAAGAAAGAACAAGTGGAATAAATTTTATTTTCCCTCCAAAGAATGATACACACTCAGAAAATGTGTTATACAATGAAAGGAGTATTCAAATTTCTGACATTGAGATTTTTTACGAAAGTTACGTTAGGGTGCAATCCACATATGATAGTAAAAGTGACTGGAAATATTTTTTCAAGGAAGTAACGCATGGTGAAATATTAGGTTTTTCAAATAAACATTAGATAAATGTTTTTAGGATTGCATATCCAAAAACCAAATGTGATAAAAGATATGTATAATGATTTAATGATGATGATGGGATACGATTATGAAAAATATAGCAAAGTGGAAAAAATGAGTACATCAATTTATATGGTTAGTAAAGAGGATGACCATACAATCAGAAGGTGCATATCGCTATAGGATGGGAATCAGGTTTTTGACAGAGGAAAGAAATGATGTTCATTTTCGGGGGCCTGGCGTAACCAAATTAAACTCAAACAAGGATCTCCTGAAAGGAGGAGAAAATGCATAATTCTTGAAGAATACTAATGGTAAAATGCAGGAGTTTTCAATCCATGATCAGTATCTCAAACATTTCTTCTTTTAAATATCAGCGAGTATTTCTTGTACCTTAGTAGTATAAGTTCTTGTTCCTGTTCCTATTTTTGCTTTATATGTATTATGGTCCACTTTCCAGAAATAACTAGGATCTTGCTATGTCCTTAAAGAGAACATACATCCCCAGAAAGAGCCATTGTTAGCACATATTTTTACAAAATATTTTTGTGCTATTTATGGATCCCTTTTTCCATCATACAAGCATTTACTGCTAGTGTTTTATATGCAGGAGCGTAACTGAAGAAAATGGAGTTGCCCAAAAGATCAAATGCCTCATGAATGGCATTTCTAGTCCTCCAAGCCTGCGCAGATCAAGCAGTAGAAAAGGCATTAGAAACTTCCAAGCAAACGCAATTGCCATGGGTTGCGTGGCTGTAGACTGAGCTCAGAGGTTTTCAAGCAAAGGCTCAGGTGTAGAACACATGAAATAGCAGGGGAGGCATAAAACCATTTATCCCACATTGGTTGTGGAGAAGATATCTTTTGTATTTAAATGCAAAGTCACACACATCCATACTATCGAAAGACAAATGGATTTTGGTGTGAAGAAGGTTGAACGCAGTTCACCCCATGCAATGCGGATGTGCATCTCGAGGCAACCAAAGTTTTGTGACAGACTAGCAAGGATGGAGGCTAAAGATCGAGCAAGTTAGGCAAATTTGACGGTCGGGCAAAAAGATCCAACAGCTGTCGCTATACCACGATGGGAAACCACTCGATGAATATCCATCGCAACTTGGCGATAAGGCAGAGCTTCATTTCGATGGTTAGTGAGGTCGTGCTAAGGTGGCAGGATAGGGACTCTAGAGCCAATCAGGATGTGCCACATGGCGGAGCGCAGAAGAAGAACCCAAGTCCAAGTGGTGGGTAGGTGGATCCGTAGGCGAACCAAAGAGTGACACGTAGCACAAATGAGATAAGGAGTTGGTAGGTCCAAGGAAGAACGCGGACAAGATGTTTTGAATATCGGAGTATCGAGAGATTAATATTGGGTTACCCCAATGTCCGATAGAATGAATGAGGGAGCCGAGGAGAAAAAGTTGTGGACCGAAAGTAAGAAGGGTTCATCGGAGAAAATATTAACTTTCAGAAAGGAACCAAAATAGCTTCACTGATACCCGAAAAAGAGGATGAGCTCATCATGATGGAAGTGATTACATCGGGAAAACTTACACCGATGGACCAAAGCAGCTCGAAAAGGAGAGTAAAGTGCGGGAGGACTTGTCGGGATAGCTTATGATATCAGAGACACATTTCTAAAGTTATGTCGATGCCCGATGGGCAGAATTCCACAAAGAGCGGATCTATCGGGGTGACTTCTAGCATCGGAGAAGGGTGAAATGAGTTATTCTAATACCTGATGAGAGTTGTAGTCATTAGAATAAGTTAACCTGATATAGATCATGTCATCGGGGTAACTTAGGTCATCGGGGAAAGGTGTTTTCATGTCATGTTGATACCCGATGACTAAAGGGAACTGAAGGTGGGTCCATCAGAGAAAAAGAATGTATCAGGATAGTGCAGAAATAGTTAGGTTGATCCCCGATGACATGGAGAATCGAAAGGTAGAACCATCGGTATTACCTATACCAATAAAGAAGACTTGGAGGTATAAAGCATAAAAGTGTATCGGAGTAACATGGGGACTTCGAAAGGCATAGAAAAAGGCTATTCCGACCCCCGATGAAGATAAAAGTGCCTACAGGGATATTGGTATGAGTTATACTGATAAAGTAACATAGATTGAAGACTCATCGGGATGTCGGGAGGAGGAGTTTTATGCTATGCCAATTCCCAATTGTTATGGCGGATGGTGAATTGCAAGGAGATCTCATCGGGAAGACTTATGTCGATACAGCTGAAGGTAAGTTTTTATGTTTGACTTAATGAATACCTAATTTTCTTTCTCTCATGCAGGATTTGTTTATCGGGAAGACAATGGCATTGAGGAGTATACAAGCAAAAGAAACTATGAGAATTCATGAGATCTCAGTCCGTGAACTTAGTTGTTTGTCATGTTGTAATTACATGTCTACAGTTTTAAATTAGGTAGTCATTAGGAATAGACGCATCAATTTGAAGCTTGTTCGCATCCCTTCAGTTATGTATATAATGGGATACCAAAACCAATGATAGGGGGAGGATTCATAAGAACAAGATACTACTGCAAGGATTGAATATCATTTTGTATTAGAGAAGTCTATAGGAAGAAGAAATATCATTTTGCGCAAGCAATTTGTAATGGAGTATCTGCAAGTGCAGCTTATGTATACAATTATTTCCTGAAGATTAATATGCAAGGTTTGTTGTTTCTTTTTCCAAATATTGTGTACACTTTTGTGTTGATGATTATCTCTGTCCTCTTGATAAATTTGTTTATAGATTTGCTATGATGTGAATCACATGTTGTTGCATTAAGTGAAAGATTAAGTTCTTATTGTTTGTGTAACGCATACAAAACCTTCATAGTTGATGAGAAATTGTCTCTTGAGTTGATAAGATATTTTGTCCACAAGCTGTCATATATATCCTTGGATAGAGGCACTGGTCTGTTATTGATCTTTTAAGGTTTTGATTTGTATGCACTCAAGGTCCTTGGTAGAGAAACGTTCTTCCCAAATCCTATATGAACTGATCTATGCAGATTTCATTTGAATCCTAACAACAATTTCATTTTCAATATACATTCACAATCATTTCTTTTCAAAGCATTTGTTTAAAGCACATAATAAATCATAGTTGCAGAACAATAATTTGCCAGTTGTGTAAACTTTCTAAAAGGTTTAAATCCACTATAAATAACGTCTTTTGTGCTTGAGAGGAAGAGGCATACCCACCTAGGTTTAGTGGAGCCTAAAGTACAGAAAGATTTGATCTTTGACCATCCCTGTTCGTTGGCCAAGGCCGATTGGACTACTTGAGGATTTGGAAAGTCTTTTGGTTTTCCAATCTGTGGTTTTGGGAACCAAGAGAACCCACACTTCATGCCCAGGCTCAATGAAAGTGGAAAAAAGAGCTCACAAAGGAACATAATAAGAGGGGAAAGGGTTGCAGCCTCCATGTCATTGCAAAGCTGATTGGTTATTGCCACCAACCCAACCTTGTCCTGCTCCTATTCCTCTGTGGGACCCTTCCTAAAACCCCATGCTAGCTAGTTGCAAGGGAGAAGCAAAGGATGTATCATGAGGGGATCCTTCAGATGAGAAATGAATTTTAAGCCTCCACTGACTATCCTCCCAACTTTCAAGGCTCCACTGACTATAAGTATACTCACTTAGAAAAGGGGACTTCCATCAGGTATCATAGAGTTCATAGTAACTCCTTGTACAATATTGCTCAAAAATCATCCCTATCTCTAATGAAACCTCTGCAGGTTCTTTTCTACCCACTGAACCACTACCTTGTTGTATTTATAATTAAAAATAACTTCATTTGGTGGTGCTCATTCATGTGAAAGATCATCATTCTGATGTTTTCTACTCATCCCGCCAGCTATGGACTCGAGAAGTCATGTTTATCAAATCCAGGACACCATCACATTTAAGCTATCAATCCACTGCCTTCTGTCAAGGCTCACCTTACGCGAATGATTTTTTTCTAATCTTATTGTTCCTTGACTATATAATTTCTGCTTGAAAATCCCTTTTTGAACACTAAGTCATTATCTTTTGAATTATTCTTAGAGATAGTTCCTTGATTTTACCTTACAGTGAGAATCCCTGATAAAACACATCCTCTGATCTTGTTGATAGGTCCCTGATCATTTCATTGCCAACTTAGAAATCATCCCAATCCTTTTATGCCTCTGAAACTTTGACTTCTCATTGTCGTGGCAATGAAATTTTCTAAGATGGCATCTTTGGAACTATCAACTTTTCTTGCTAATTTTGACTCGACTCAACAAACAGCCTTTAAAACATGTTTTCCAAAAATTAGTTGGTTTTGTTAGGGGTAAAAATGTATGTTAGTATAAATAATAATTATAAGTGTGTTATGTTGTGTTTATGATTATGTTTGTCGCCGAGAGGTTCCCATCGGGTAGTTGGGAGGTGGTGACGGTTGGCAACTTGAACAACTGTCGGGTCTATATATTGTTTGGTTGGAACCTCGACAGAGGAGATTATGTATGGACAATTATGGACACTCGAATAAAGATATAACTTTTCTGGTCGAAGTTCGTTCTGACCATTATACTTCAAAACTAGCTGCCCCAGTCGAAAGTTGGCCTTCTGTAGATGTTGGTCGTGCCAATGCTTCCGCCAGTGTTGTGCCACCTCAGTTGCCCATTGTGCCATCAGTCTTCATTCATCCAGCTTTATCAAACCATCAAGCCTTGTATTCAATCTTTTTGTGTCCCCAAGTTGATTTTCCACTGCCACCCGAAGGCTCGACACGGTATACTCAACTAGTACCACTGCCTCTTGTCCGTACATGAGCTGAAATTGGGTATGCCCGGTAGTGACTTTGTATGTTGTATGGTAGGACCATAGTATGCCTGGTAGTGACTTTGTATGTTGTATGGTAGGACCATAGTATGCCTGGTAGTCTTTCCTCCCAGTCTTCTCGTTCCACTCCACACGATTTGTAAATTATTGATACCAACACCTTGTTGATTGATTATGCCTGACCATTAGCGCAAGAATAGTACATGATGGATAGGTTATGGAATATTTTTAATTCCATGGTCATGGTACAGATTACTTGTTTGACAAAGTGCACTCCTCAGTCACTAGTGATTTGAAGTGGTATCATGTATCTGGTGAAATTATGTTCGTACAAGAATCGTGTCGTGCTCATAGTCATGTTATTTGGCAAGGCCCTAGCTTCTCCCCACTTGGAGAGATATTTCGTGGCAACTACAATATATTTGCACCAGTGTAGGTTACTTGGCTTCAGAGGTCCCACAAAGTCCAAACCCCATCGTTCGAATAGTTCTTGTGGCTATGAAGGGAAGAGAGGCATGAAGTCCCTCTTGAGAGGTTTTCCCGCTTGTTGACAAGTGTCGCATCCGATTACCCACTCTTGGGTGTCGGTGTGTAGAGTTGGCCACCATAGACCTATGAGAAGCACTTTCCTGGTGGTTGCATCTGGTCCCATATGTCCTCCTGCCAATTCGTTGTGTGCCTCCTTTAGTACACCATGAATTTCCTCCTCCATGACACACCTCCTCAAGATTTGGTCAGGACCCATCTTATATAGAAGCCCATTAATTAGTTGGAAGGTTTTGCTCTTCAGTGCGAATTTCCTCTGTTCCCCTGAAGGCATCTCACTTAGAAATGTGGAGATAGATAGGTACTGGCCTATCTTTTCATACCAGATTGGTAGTATTGCAATTTGGAACAAGTGTGCATCTAGAAAGTCTTCGTTTACTCCGTTGTGCTATAGTTTCATTCGGCCTTTGACAGAAGTCAACTTGCAAAGAAGATGGAATGGTCTAGTCCTTGCGCCCCTAGCTAGGCGAGGGTAGCAACAAATGCAAAGTTGGAGGTGTCAGCGTGCACGTGAAATTCTTTGTTCCAGTCTGGGTATACCAATATCGATGCACTCACCAGCCGATCTTTCAATTCCTTGAAGGCTTCTTCTTGCTTTGTACCCCACACAAATGGCTATCCCTTCCTTGTCAACTTATCTAATGGCTAGGAAACCTGCGCAAAGCCTTTGATGAATCTCCGATAGTAGCCAACATGGCCGAGGAATGATTTCACCCCTGTTACGTTTGTTGGGCTTTCCATGTTGACAATTACTCCTATCTTGTCTGGGTCTATCTTCAATCCTTCCTTACAGATGATGTGGCCCAGGAGTTTCCCATAGGCATACACTCCTTCCTCCACCACGAATGTGGTCTTCATCTTATCTTCTTCTACAATACTTATCTGATTGTACCCAGAGAATCCATCCAGAAATGTGTATATTTCGTGCCTGGCGACTTCTTCCTGGATACTATCAGTGAATGGGATCGAAAATGGATCCTTGATGGTTACTACATTTAGGTACCTAAAATCCACACATATCCTTACCTGATTAGCCTCTTTTTTAAGGGAGATGACTATTGGAGAAACCCAATCACTTGTTTCCACTTTGAATATAATCCCCGCTTCTAACATTTTATTGATCTCCTCATTTACTTTGGCTGCGTATTTTTTGTTCATCCTATACAACCTCCTTTGTACCGGTTGGGATCCTAGTACGAGGGTTATGCAATGCACACATAGCTCCAGTGGTACCCCCTTCAAGTCTTTGTAGGTCCAAGCAAAGACGTCTTTATATTCTAGAAATATCTTGAAGGTTGTTGCCTTTAACACGGGATTCTAGTCATCTCCTATCAGTATCACTTGTGGTCCTGCCTCATTGCCCTGATTAACCTTCTCCACAGCCTGTTCCTCATACTTGATCGGTTTATTTCCGTTCAAACTGGTGGGCTGGCGTGTCGTCCAGTCTTGCCATTCCCTCTTGGTATCTACCGTACTCCGGGGGAAAGGATTGTTCTTCCGTCCCGCCGCTTGATTCTTCTATCTCACATATTTGTAGCATGTGACATTCCGAGTGGAAGACCTCATAGTTCTCCATATGCCAATTAAAAAGTCTCACCAATGAACTGGTTCCATCCTCGGAACACCTGTCTAATAACAACACTCCTTCCTCGTCGAGCTCTTTCCCTCCTCTGTCTCCATTAGGACCCCACTCCCATCGATTTGAATCTTCTGAGTTAGAGTCTGATGATGCGAGCTCTTCGCTAACGAATTGGTTCCTTAGATCAATTACATACTTATGGTCATCGTTCTCGATTGAGAGTGTATTCCTTTTCTAGTTGTGGTTAGCTTTGGCCATGATCAACCACCTCTTTCCTAGAAGAGCATCGTACGCTTTCCTTTCTAGTGGAATGACTACAAAATCCAGAAGGAATTGTTGCATCCCAATTACCACCTTTTGTGCCATGAGGGTACCAAGGGGTTTGATTCCGTGTTGATCCACACCGACCAGGTGGAAGGTTGGTGGCCAGAGTGTCAACTTGTCGAGGCTTTGCCAAGTTTCCTCTGGCAGTCTATTGACTCCGGACCCACCATCAACAATGGTGTTTGTAAGCTTTTGTCCCAATATATCCATCTCTACCACTGCGGGTTTTCTTCTAACACCCACCGCAAGTAGCATAGGGTTCATGGCATCCGTACCAGATTCCTTCACCGGGTCCGTACTAGATTTTGTCATCATTTGGTGTTCCTGACTGAGGGTAGTGTCCCCGGTTACATTTGTCATAGCCATCCTTAACTGTGGCATGGTTTGTAAAAGGTTAGACACCCATACGGGTATTGTGGTTTGTAACATCTACTTGATGATAGTTTTCTCTAGTTTTGATCAGACTGTGTATCGGCAGCTAGGTGCGAGGCCCTCTGCTCTCTAGCCATCGCCCACTCGATATCCACCCTTGCCTCCTGGAGCCTTTCTTTTTCCGTGCGAGGGTCTAGGTACATGGCTTTCTTGTTCTGCAACCTTATGATTTCCAATATGTCTTCTCTTGATCCCTCCACATCAAGAATGTTCACCCCTTTTTACTTTGGACAATCTATGTCCTCGTGATTTCCTTGACCGCACCATCTGCATAGAAAACTTCCTGCATCACCTTCATTTTGGCATTCTCGGGCAAAGTGAACCTATTTGTTGCACTTCCTACACTAAATCATGGGTCGCCCCTTCCCGTCCTATTGAATTTTGCTCCTTTGTGTGTTATTATTGGATCTATTGTTACCCTGTCGATTATTTATGTACCCTCCAGGTGAGGCGTCAGAGTTTTCTGTTGGCTTCAGCGGTGTCACTGACAGTGTGGCTTGTTTGGGTTGGGTGTAGAGAACTTGTGTGCTTTGTGCTTTCAATTTGTATGGGAATTCCTTAGTGGAATGTCTCATTACTTGGCAGATGTCACATAAAACTTTACGAGGACAACTTCCTTTAGTGTGTCCTTTAGTCTTGCAGTCAGTACACCATAGTTCTTTTCCTTCCCTACCACTTTCATTGTCACCATTTAACTCCTTCATCATCCTCATCATATCCTTCCAGAGTGCTTGCACAGTTTTGGATCCCTTGTCGTTGTCGTTGTCCATGTTGTCACCCTCTATGGTCCGTTGCTTCCCCCGAGATGTCTTGTTTTCACTTTCAATATCCATGGCGCAGTTGTGTGCTTCATCATACGATGGCAGAGGGACCACTTTCATTGTCCTTCTCAGGGATGGTACCAATCCTTCCACAAACCACCACTTCTTGAGGCCATCTGCCAACTGGTTCTCTATTTTGTTAAGTAGTTCCCTTAGCCTTATGTTATATGCGTGCACACTTTCATTTTTTCCTTGTTTGGTGTTGTAAACTTCTGCCACAATTTTGTTGTCATCTCATAGGAGTTTGAATTCTTCCTTGAAGGCCTTCTTCAGATTGCTCCAAGACATTTTATGCTAAGAATCGAGGTTTGTGTACCAGTCAATAGCTATTCCTCGCAGAGTGGTCGGAAACGCCTTCACCAAGTAGTCCCGGTCGTCCTAGCCATTTGCTTCCCAGATGGTGATGCATGTCTTGCAATGTCATATGGGGTCCTGTGACCCGTCGCCCATGAATTTTGGGAGTTTCTTCTTCTCTGGGGTGTGTACCATCATTCTTTTCTGTACGGTTTTATGCAGTGCCTAGAAATGGCTATATGCCAGAAAGGTACTATGTGTCCGGGAGGTACCGTACACTCCTAGTCCAGTCAGGCCCCTGCCAACCGAGCTTTGGTCACCTTCACTTTATAGTCCCTCCTTCTTGGGGTTTCTAGATCTGATCTTCTTATTTTGATGCCCTCTGACAAGGACAAATTTTTAATGCCAGACAACTTTGCTTCAAAAATACTGGCAATTTCCTTGTGCAGGTCTCGTACCGCCTCCTCTCCTTATTCGAAAAATTCTAATTGGGTGCTTTGTGATTCAGCTCTAGAGTCTTCTTCACTTGACATTGAGTGTGGGGCCTGGTCAGCGAGATCTTCCTCCGCTACATCTAGAAGTGGCAGATTTCTAGCGACCTCGGCCAACTCCTTTCACGTACACGGTTTTTGCCTCTCCCGACTATGACTCTGACTCATACTCTGACTTCTATTGTGTTTTTCCAGACTCCTTGAGTCGGCAACCTCCCTTAGTCATCATCTCCTGTCGACCTGTTCTTTTATGCAGAGAGAGCTCCGCACAGTTCCCTCATTTACTCCTTTGGTAGCAGTGGTACGCCTGTCTTTGTTTGGTCGTAGGGGCATCAAGTGCCAGAGGTATGGCACCGACTAGCCTCCCTCTCATCTTCCTCCCTACGACTTCATTCCTCATACCGTTGGAGAACTTGTTGCCATCGAAGTTCCTTTGCCATTTCCTCCCTTTGGTTTTGGAGTGCAATCAAATTTCTAGTGAGTAACCTTGGAATACTCTCGAGTAGGTCAAAGACGAGGGTGTTGATAGTGAGTTCACCACATACCGTGCCTTCTGAGATGGCTCTCTCCTGAGCCTCTCGCCGCACATACTGCGTGACCGACACATCCCACAACTCCACCAAGTTTGTCATCAACTGATCCTCTCGTACCTCTTCCGTGGTACTCTCTTCGTGCATGTCATTGTCCACGACAATTAATTGTTGGTTAAACGGTCGGCCCATCAATTGTTTCCGCCTGCCACCATAGTTATCTCCAGGTTCGTTCAGGCAGCGACGCCAAAATGTTTAGTCCTAAATGTATAGTTGGTGAATAATCAAATAACACAATATTTCTCGCAGGTACCAAGTACTCATGAACTAGAACAATTGTACATCATAACATAAATGACAATGATAATATTTAGACCAGAAAAGTTATATCTTTATTCTAGTGTTTAGAATTATCCATACATAATCTCCCCTGCCGAGGTTCCAACCAAACAATATATAGACCCAACGGTTGGTCAAGTTGCCAACCATCACCAACTCCCAACTACCCGATGGGAACCTCTTAGCGATAAACATAATCATAAACACAACATAACACACTTATAATTATTATTCATACTAACATACGTGTTTACCCCTAACAGGCATCAATGCGTCTCGACTTGTCTTCATTCATCCCATGTCAACAAGCTTACATTATGATGGTATGATGAAATAATAAGGATCTGGTCAACTACTAAGAGGAGGGGTGAATCAGTAGATAGAAAAACTGATAAACTTTCACCTTTCTCATAAATAACCTCTCAAGTAAACTTTGAAACTGACAAGTTAAACCACTGAACTATAAATGCAATATCTCTGTTAGAATAAAACTGTCAAGATAAACCAGTTGACTGTTACAACAGATAACAATAAACAACTTGAAACTCACAATCATCCAAATACGTTTACTTGACATAAGTGAAACCTTATTTCAGATTGTTACCGGTTAACATAACTTATCAAAGTGAAATAAGTAGTTAAGCAATTCAACCATAGAAACATAACAACAAAAACATTCACCACTTGACACAATATTTTTGACATGGAAACCCAAATGGGAAAACCACGGCGAGATGAGACTAACAAGATAACTATCTGAACTCTTCTAAAGTTCGCCCTGTTAGGAGCCAAGCCTGTTAAAGCTTTAACAAAAAGTCATGTTAAGAATAGATCTTGTTAGGGACCACCTAGTTAAGGGATTGACTATAATGCCTTGTTCGAAGCAATACCCTGTGATAAGTAACATTTATAAAGGATTTGTAATCCAAGCTAATGGATCACCTGTTTAAAGGATTTGAATAACACCAAGCTTGTTAGAGCTTACCTAGTTAGGGGATTTTACTGTTGTAATTGTTAGAAACGATAGGAGTTTGTTGATCTGTTAGAATAGCACTTCACTTTCTTGTTCAGATCCCCTTCATGCTCCTATCTGCCTTTACTCAAACTGCAAATACATCATCTAGTTTGGCAACCACACACTCAATTCAACTTTGCCAACACTTAAACTAAAACAACTCATCGACCTTATAAACAAATCAATTAGGTCGGCAACACAACAAAAACTTAATTATCTCATAGAGATTACAAACAAGTCGGTTCGGGTATGACCATTGGATTACATAACAATCTTTGTACATCATTCAATAAAGTCTGGACCGCTCCTTAATCACCACTTCATCGAACTCTGTAACTCATCACACCCTTTACATTACATGCAACATACTTGCTCATTCCCTAGACAAAAAAATATTAACTCAACGAGCCAAAAACTCTTGAAACTCTCTTCATACAATATGCATACATGTCATAATCTATACCGCTCATTATCAAATCATAAACCAATATAACCAATTCACCAAACTTAATCGGTTAGGGTTTATCAAAACAACGGGTAGGGTTTACTAGTTCAACTCTCCAATACTTAGCAATACCGGTTCACTCCTCAAACTTACCTAATGGTTACAGTTCCTTTCACTTAGCTCTTCCTACCGGTTACAAAACAACATTATCATAATAACATTACCGGTTAATTGATATCAATGACAACATAACAAATCATTAATGCAATCTTCATTCAAATACCACATCATTATATCTACCTTTATTTTCCCACGCGAGTGATAAGCAAACAACTTCAATCACCCTTTTGACATACGTTTTGAATTTCCACCGTAGATTTTATCCAGCCTAGCGTATCATGCAATCACCATTGGTCAACTTGACATTGACCTTCCAATGTGGCAGGTGGATCCGTCAAAAGTCTAACTAAGCATCGCCAAGTCACCTTCCAGCTCAACTCTATCAGTGACCCCACCATCGGACTTCTTGGTCTGCCTGGGATATGTGGCATCATCTTGTGATGTCGTGTTCTTTAACCTCCTTGCATCTTCCTTCACGAGACTGCGAGGACCGTTGGATCTGTTCACCCTTTATCTGTCAGCCACAATGACCGCCTAACATTGACCACTAACCCTCGGGCACCTTTTGGATTCAGATTAAAACATTATTGTTTATTTTTTCGATGTGCAAAATTATACACCTTTAGTATCTCGGGTTTTAACTGAAAGTGACTAGTAATCGCAAAGTTAATGTTATTACTTTGGTTAAACTATCGGTCAAAGAGGGACACACGGAAAGATCTTGCGATGCCGCGAAGCAGTGGCGATTAACATCTATTGATCACAACATTGCAAGGAACTGTAACTACCAGAAATATAAACTGCTAGGCTTATCAGAAAGGGGACCCAAACATATGAAATAAAACGCAGACTTGTGACAAAAAGGTAATGAAGAAATATAAGATGTTTAGGGTTTTTTAACAATGAGATTAAACTAGATGACATAAACCCTAAACCCTAAGCCTGAAAATACAAGACAGAGAGCCAAATAAAATCAAAATGGCCAATATTTTGCCTAAGGTGTGAAAATTTTTTGCTAGGTCATTTTCAGGACTATCACTTTGCATGTTGACAAGGAAGATTGCCAACCTCCCTAGGCAGACTTGTCATGTGGTTTGGAAATCCTTTAACCATGCCAAAACACTTAGTTAAAACTTTTCCTCTTCACCTTGGGTGGCCTTGATGTTGACTTGGAAACCTTACCCTTCCCTAGGTGGACTTCATTCTTTCTTTGGAATTCCTTTTTAATCTTGGAGGGTGGACTTCATGTTGCTTTGAGGAAAATCTTCTATACTTAGTCAAAATTCTGATTTTTTCTTCCCAAGGTACTAAGTTTGTTTGTGAGCACCAACCCACTAGAAGCACCAACTCCCATTTTATGAATTTTGTGAGCACCAACTCCCACTTCAGAATTCTCGAGCACCAATCCACTTCACATAAATCTAATTTTCAACCTTTACAATATTTTTATAACAACGGATGATGGACAATTTGATCTTCTCAAATTTGCCTATATTCCTTTCTCAACTGAATATTGTTTTCTTCACAAATCTACATATACAACTGTCTCAATTCTCCTTGACAAATCTGCTATAAAGTCTTTCTTACATCTGCTACAAATTCTTCCTTAAATCTGTATCATATCCTTTTTTTATATTTGTATAATATCCTTCTTTATATTTGTATAAATACCTCTTTAATATCTGTGTCGTATACTCCTCTTTTCTGTCAGCATATATATATATATATATATATATATATATATATATATATATATATATATATATATATATATATATATATATCTTCAAACCCTTCTACTCCTTTCCTTATCTTGGAAATTAAATTTTGCAAATGCCATGCATCAGTCTCCCTCCCCCTTCATCATTGCCTGCATTATTATAAGGGAGTCAACTTCCAAGTGAGGTTTTGTCACCCCCAAATTCTTGCCCATTCTTACTGCCATTAATGTTGTTGATGCTTCTACAACATTATTTGTGTCATCTTCTACCCTCTTCACTCCCAAAGCTACAACATCCCCTTTCCAATTGCGAGCAATGGCACCAACACCTAATCTTCCCAAGTTCCCTTTTGATGCACCATCAAAATTTATTTTCCACCAACCTTCCAGTGGGTTTTCCCACTTCACAATTAGAGGTTCATTCGAGTCCAGATTATCCCAGCTAGGCCCCTTAACGGGCCTAAGGTGAATGCTAGGCTAGAGGGCCTGAATTCTCCTATCACCTAGAGAAAAAGGGACCCCCATATTAAAAAATTGTGATGTTGCCACCCCAATAATCTCTTCAATGGAATTATTAATTCTCCACTTTACTCTATCTAACGATCCCACCTTGTCTAAGAAGATCCTCCTATTTTGATCCTTCCAAATCTCCCATATAATTAATGAGGGGCAAACCTTCCAAAGGCATGAGAATGTTGATTTCTTCCAATCCATTGGCGAGCATTCAAAAAAAATTTCAGAGTATCCGACATCGAACCCTGACATCAGAAAGACCTTATTACCATTTCCCAACAAAAATCTCTAAACCTGCATTGCAAAAGCAAATGATCTGTCGTCTCCTCTGTGTAAGGAAGTTAAGTAGCAGAACAACTTCCTACACTAACCTTGAGAGGAGGGTAATGCAAAAAAAATTAAAGATCATTACAACAGTTATAGAAACTTAATAGAAATAAACAATATATCATGCATACCACAACACAACAACATAGTGATTTATGTGGGGAAAACCCTTTTGGGAGAAAAACCCCACACTGCAAAAGAAGCTCAACATATTATTCAGCAATCAATAACAATTTATAATATACTTGCAAAGCAAGCTCTTCATAGGAGTATCGCTAATAAGAGATTCAAAGGTAACTCAATAGCCACAAGAATTTTACACACAACCTCTATCTCACACACCTCATAAATAGGAGATACAATACAAGAAATTGTCAAAGGGTATTACAAAACCATGGACTAAAACCACCCAATAAAGTAGAGCCAACCTTATCTCCATTATAGATGCCCTATGACATGTCAAAACACACATCAACACATGTTCCTCCTTTTTACAACTCATTCACGTGTCCGATGCAATTTATATTTCTTATTTCAAGAGTCCAAACTTCTGGAGGCCATAACTTGTGAATCGTGTGTCCAATTGATGAACTATTTGAAGCAAAGAAAATCTTGCAAATTTCTCTATCACCTTGTAAATTTCTATGTCATTTATTTCCACTTTTAAGTTTGTTTCAAAGCCTCTAAAGTCCTCAAAATTAAGTTTAAAGCTTTCATTGCACCCCTCCAAAATGGAAACTTTAATATCTTCAAAACTAGTTGTGATCTTGTGACAAAACTTTACTAGAATGCTTATCTAGTCAACTAGAAGATTTGAGGAGAATTTTGCACCATTTCATCCTCAAACAAAAACTTACTATGAATAGTAACCTCATGTAAATGCAAGGTTGAGACACCATTTTTTCCAACACTCCGCTTCATCACATAAGATACACTTAGATGGTCGGCAAAAACCCAGCCTCTTTCTTCTCTCCCCAGTAAGAATGCGACCTCTAATCTCCAACCAAGCAAATATACTTGCTTAGGTAGATATTCATTTCCCCGACATAAACTAACTAGCCATACATCCCCCACTTCACTAGTCTCCAAAACCAGATATCCCAACTTAACTGAATACTTGCCATCAACCGCTCTGCACCAAACCACTCTATTCTCCATGTTCACCCTTTGAACCTTCCTGGAATAAAAATCCCTTGCATTATTCTTTCTGCCTATCTGATAACTCAACATTCTGAACAGGTTTCTAGCTCAATTCTCCCCCAAAGGCATCCTCTCAAAAAATCATGTAATCACTAGCTCTTTCTCCCCAATGATGAAGGAACCATAGCCTTAGATATTGTAGCTCACCATTATCCTTTAACGGCGGGAGACTATTCCACGAATCATCCCAAAATTTTGCTTTCAAACCACTGTCTATCTGCCAAGAGATATGCTCTATAATTACCATGTGACATAGAATAATAAAGTTCCAAATTGTTGAGCTAGTATGGGGATTGCGAATAATAAAAATTCTACAATCTTCCAAAGAGTCCAAATATTTTTCTTTTAGAATTCTAACCCATAATTGAGAGGGTTGTGAATGGATATTACATACCAGTTTCACTCCTAAAGCTTCATTCATGATGTTTTAGTCCCGAAGACTTGCACCCCCTTTAAAATTTGTTGTACATACCTTCTCCCATGATAGAAGAGGAATTTTGTCCTGCTCACTTGCCCCATTCCAAAATAACTTTCTCATCCTTTGTCCAATTATGTTCAAAAAAAATTGGGAACCTTGAAGCACATCATAGAGAAAAAAGGGATTGCTGAGATAATTGTTTTCAACATTATAATTCTACCAGCCGATGTCAACCATCTACTTTTCCATCCATCCATTCTTTTCATGCAATAGTCCACAAGGTCCTTCCACACATTCAATTTGCTTTCTCCACCAAAAAGAGGTATCCCCAAATACTTTCCAGGGAGGGAGCCCAATTTCATTCCCAGGATTTTACAAATCTCACCTTATAACTGACATTGAGTGTTGAAAAAGAAAACCTCAAATTTCCTCTAGTTAATCCACTCCCTAGATGTTCTATTGTAATTGTCTAAAGTTTCCTTCATAACCCTAACCTCCTTGAAAGTTGTTTCTCCCAACAAAAGAGTGTCATCTACAAATTGAAGAAGAGAGATTTTATTGATACCCTCCACCACTTTGACTCCCTTCCACATCCCTTCTCTCCTTTTTTTGCAGATGAGCCTTCCTAAATCTTCAACCATAATTATAAATAATAAAGGTGAAATTGGGTCCCCCTGCCTCAACCCTTTCTCCGAGTCAAAAAATCTAAGGGGCTCCTATTTACTAAAATTGAAAAATTATAGTGTTTTTATACAACGTTCCACCCAACTCACACATGCCTCACACAAACCAAATTTCCTTAGTACTTTTAGTAGAAAATTTCAGTCCTCTTCATCATAAGCCTTTCTGATGTCCAGCTTAACTAACATTATCTCAGTTCAAGATATCCATGTTGAGTGGATAGCCTCATGTGCAACAATAATACCTGCATAAATTGAGCGGTTAAGAGAAAAGCCACTTTATTTTGGAGAGATAATTGTTTCAAATAGTCTTCAATTTGTTAGCCATCACCTTTGAGATAACTTTGTAAATTGTGTTGCAAAGAGAAATGGGTCTAAAATCACCAAAAAAATGTATTTCCTCTTTCTTAGGAAAAAGAGCTATAAAAGTGTTATTAAAATCCTTAAGAACAAAAACACCCCTTCTCGACTCTTCCACGACCTCGCGAAGATCATTCCCCAAAAAACCTCACATTCGTTGGAAAAAAAGTGTTGGAAAACCATCAAGACCAAGTGCTTTATCTCCCCCCAAACTAAAAAGAGCATTCTTTACTTCTTGCAAAGAAACCTAAATTGTTAAAAAGGAATTATGAGCATCTGATACACAGTTGGGAATCACATCCAAAATTTCATTTGTGTGGGGGTTATCCATATGCCTATTCTTAAAGGCCTCAGTAAAGTGACACATAACTTCATTACATATTTCATTCTTATCTTGAAGAACTATACCAGTGGCATCTTGAATTGAAAAAATCTTATTACAGGCTCTCCTAGCCTTAACCAAATTATGAAAAAACTTTGTATTGAGATCCCCTTCTTTTAGCCAGGTTTCTTCGGACTTTTGTCTCCAAAAACATTTCTCCCATTGAAAGATATTTGCATAAATCTTATTGAGTTCTTTCCCTTTCTGGAAATCTTCCTCATTCATTCCTCCTTCAATGATCTTTTGGTGAAAATATCCTAACTCTTGCTCCATTTTGAGTTTTTTAGTGAAAATATTTTTTAAAACCTCTCTATTCCATTGTTTCAGCTTCTCCTTGACATGTTAAAGTTTTTTTGAAGAAAATTAAAGATTTATTCCCATACCTTTGTGGTGATTTAGACCACCAATAAATAACTAGCTCCTGGAAACCTTCCTCCCTAAGCCACATTTTTTCAAATTTAAATGGGCAATGGTCAGGTACTCCATCTTCGTGTATCCTAACACTAATTGGGTAGTGATCAAAGTTGGAGATTAGAAGGATATCCACTTGAAAATTCCATTAGTTATTTGCCCAACTACCTCCCAACAAAAACTTGTCCAATTTCTCTGCAATATTCAAAAAGCCATTGCGCCTGTTCGTCCAGGTGACGTCACAATTTTAAAGGGGATTTCAAGCAACCCATTATGAATCACAAAATCACTAAAGTCTCTTTATTTCTATTTTTTCCATCCAAACCCAATTTTCTTATCAGAGGGTCGTAGAATTGCATTAAAATCACCCCCTATAAGAAAATGTTTATCATTGTTATTCATCAAAATCTCTGACAAAGCAACCCAAACTCCTCTTAAATCAACAATGCTATTTGGTCCATAGACATTGATGATGTAGAAGTTGGATAGCAATTGTTTCGACCGAACCTCTATCCATTGCCAAGACTTGTCAACCCTGATAGGTTGAATATCTACAATAGTCCATTTCCACAAAATACACAAACCTTCTGAAGCTCCCACTGAATCCACTACAAGACATTTCCATCCACTAAAAAATCTATACAACATTTCTACATCAGACCCACTTAGTTTCAATTCCTGCAATAAAATAACCTCCAATCTCATTTGATGAAGGCATATTTTGATCAAACGAGTTTTGTCAAGGGCATTGTAGCCCGTGACATTCCACGATAGGGCCTTCATTGCTCTTGGGAAAAGGCATAATAGCCTTATGCCTTTTCCCGATCTTAGTTTTTTCTATCCAACCACACTACCAACCATTTCCAATTTGGCTCTTGCTGATTTAGGACCTTACTTCTTCTTCTCACCCACTTTCACCTTTGTCTTTGTTGCTCGAGATTGATTTGGGGATCTCCTTTCCAGGATACCCATAACTGCATTTAGACCCAGGTCATCTCCCTCTTCAACTTCTTCTCTTGATGGGGATTCTGACTCTAAATCATCAAATGAGTTCCCCTCCTCTTTTGCTTCCTCTAGAGAACTCTCCAAATTCCTAATTGGAGAGATTTGGATGTCTTTAAAGATGGGTTCCTCATCCTCTAATATTTCCTCCACATTTTGGGCTTGCTTTGAAAATTGTCTTGCTAGAGACATGTGATACTCTTCCTCCTCCTCACCTAGTTTCTCTCCTCTCATTAAATTTGAAGAAGTCTCCTTCGGCTTGCATATTGTTATTTCCCTGCTTGTAGAGCTTTTGTCACCTTCAACAAACTAAGACTAAGGAAAGCCCTTACCATTATTTGACTCTATCTCACTAGCTATTATCCTTGGGCAATTGGAGCATTCATTATTCAACATTCTTTGTGGATCATTTCCCTGGTTTTCAGGTAATACTAAAAATAATTTCCCTACAAGGGATCTGAGTCACCACCATCCTCCATCCTTTCAAATGTCCCTTCCTGGGAGTTAATTTCGACTAGCAATTGCTCCGCCTTTGAGTCATTTTTGGCAAGACTATTTAAGTCCTTAAAGTTTATTTCTATCTCCCATTTTCTCTCCCATTTGTACCTTCATATCTTAATTCAAAGTTGCAATTACACTGTTGTAAACTACAATCTTCTTGATAGGATTGTTCCCATTTTTTCATCATTACCTCCATAAAGCCTTGATCTTCGACTAAGAAGTTACTTTCCTTGGAGAGTAATTCTTCAATTGGAGCATCTTTTTCAAGGCCCTTTCCTTTATTTTGTCTCAAGAATTATTTTATGTGATGTCCAAGCCCTTTACATGCCTTGCACATTTCTATCATCTCTTCAACCTCAATCGATTGTTTCCAAATTCCCTCCCTTGTTTTTAGTTCCACCATTTTAGGAAGAAGATGTTTAGCTTGCCAAAAGATACAAATGTGAGCATACACACTGTAATCCTTATTTGTAATGGCCTCATCTGCCTTAACAAAGGTACTAAGCTTATTTCCAATCAACTTTAGTGTTTCATCATTCCAACATTCATGAGGTAGGTTGTATAAACATATCCACAGTGGTACCTCCATTATGATTTCTTCTTTTGGGTTGAAGTTTGGAATCGAATCTTTGATGTAGACCATCCCATCCATTAGAAATGGACCACTATTTAAAATACATTCTTTATCTTTAGACCTTGGACAAATAACCAGATAAATACCATTGGGTAAAGTTTTTAAAGTTACTATTTCACCCCAATGCTCATTAAACGAGCTTCTAACCCTTCTAAAAGCCGGACATGGGCTGCTCCACTTCATGAAAAAGGCCTTGGCTTTTAGATTACTTACCGAGTCATTCTAGGCTTGACCGTCGATCATTAATGAAACCATCATTGAGTGTTCAGTGTCAGGGTTTACCTTCTCCTGCCGCTGAGCATCACCTTGTGATTTCAGCCTCCAAAATTTATTTTCAATGTTATGGAAATCTAAGGGTCCATTCGTCCTAAGTGCTACCAACCCTCATCTGTTCCTCGTAGTATATTCCTGGAGAGATGATTTATCAACTCCATGATTAAAGTTATTGTTCAAAGCATTTGTTGGAGCCTGCCATGCTTGCTTGGACGGACGCAATGCCTTGTTTTGGATCCAACCTCCATACCTCCGATTCAAAGGCCATGAACCCTGCCCTCGACTCGTCCAACGAGAATCCTGAAACCTATGAAACTCTATCTCCTTCCTTCTCTTCGCCATATTGATTTACTTAATATTAAAATAAATGTATATTTGAATTATTTGAATTATTTTTACTAATAAAATTCAAATTATTTCTAATATTTTTAACATTTAAAATATATTAAGAATGTGACTTGAACTATTTTAAAATACATTTATACCAAAACTTTTTTGTCTCTATACCAGTTACACTAATTAATAATAAATAAAAATTATTAAGTAAGAAACTCTCAAAATAAATAATCAATTATACATACACACAAGATTTAAAAAATTAAATTGTTCAAAATATTTAATGATATCTAAAAAACTTATTTTACTTAATAAAAAATGATATCCAAAAAGCCATTAAAAATAATTTATTAGAAAATATAAAAAAAAATATAAGTATTTAAAGATTAAAAATAAGTGGAAAAAATTACTAATATTTTTCAAACAATTAAAATTCATTATTTTAATATTTTAAAAAAATCATTTTTCGTATTATTCAATTTAACGATTTGAACCAACATTTTAAGAAAAGAAAGTTCTCCCATATAAAAATTAATTAATATTCTTCGGTGACTTTGGAAATCTCAATGCATTCAATACCTTTCATTTACTCTTGTCCCTCGGCTTCACTCCATACTCACTCCTCCTCTATATGCAACTGTAGGTAATCCTCCCATATGATATCATCATTATCTGTATTTAATGTAATTGTCCATTTCGACAGGGTGTCCAGAACCTTATTTCCCTCTCACCGAGCATGTGTAATTTTGAAATCAAAAAATTTATTTAATTTCGCTCTTATAGATTTGATATATTTATTAATCTTCCAATCATGTGCTTCACCTTTGATGATTTCACTTACAATTATCTGAGATTCCCCTTAAATTTCCAACTTTGGAGTCTGTAATTTACTCGCAAAATTTATTGGCAAGTTAGGTTGCCATGGTCTCTGCTACATTGTTTGTCCCATCTGCCAACCTTTGAGCTTCAATTGCAAAAATGCTCCCCATACAGTCCCTAGCAATACATTTGGTTCCTAATTGTCCAAGGTTTCCTTTGGAAGTCCCATCAAAATATATTTTTGTCCATCATTCTTTTGGTTTAATGCAATCCACTTCTTCTACCTTAAGCAAAGATGAACTTTTTGGAGTTATTATTATGTTTAATATAAAATCTTGCTTTATTTTTTCCTTAAATTTATGAAGAAAATACAAACTAGTTAATTTTCATATGTTTTTATGATGTATGAACTGGAATTTAATTATGTTGTTCTATTTAATTATGCACATACCTTTTTCATTTTCTTCATTCCTGAACAACCTTGATGGTTCTTTGTTTTACACCTTAGATTTCTCAGCGTTTTTTTTTTTTCTTTTTGATATACTTTCTATATTTTTTTGTTAAAATACAAAAAAAAACCCCAAAATCCCAAAACCTCCATCATGGGAGGAAGTTGTGTCTCTCAAACATAGGAAAATCACCCATTATGTGGTGATTTCTCCTATTGTTGCAAGTTCATGTTGCTGCCCATTGGGCAACTCTAGGAAATAATCACATTAGCGAATTCATTTGCTACTAATGTCAAAAAGGGTTTTTATAACTGTTTGTTTATGCATTTGTCTATTTACCATTGATTAAAAGATTCAACAATGTACCTAAGGCCACAAACACATAGCAAAAGTAGAAATATCGGAAGTCCTAAATCATTGTATCAATGATTCAATCCTAAATAATGTGTTGAAGTTTGATAAATAGATGCAGCTATCACCAAAAATATATAAAAGTGCATTGTAGTATTTCTATGGAAGAAGGGTTTGTGTTGACTAATGCGTACTTTCCAATTATGTACATTTGAGGCTTGAGTCATGCGAATTGAGTACTCATTGGCAATGACTACGCAGCAGACAAAATGGCCCGCCCATGCCATGCCTTGTCCATGGATGCCCCCATGTCATCACGCCAGTCCATCACCGTCCAATTAAACGGTCCAATCAAACCGTACATCATTGATATGCGTTGATCTCCCTGTCATTAATCCTCAAGGCATGGTTTACCTTCTTTAAAAAATATTAATAAAAATAAAATGTTTTAAATTTTTTTAAAATATTTTTTTCAAAAATTTCGTTTCCATGTTTTTGGATTATTTTTTAAGAATTTTTGTATATATTAAAGATCGAGGGAGAATAGAACAAAAAGATAGTTGTCACTGCCACATGATAGCAGAAACAAAAACTAAACTAGAGTGAGAGTTTGAGGCTGCACAATCAAAAAGTCTAAAACTATCCAACATAGAAATTACAAGAAAATAACAGATAAGCTAGGACAGGATGCCATCAATGGCCTCCACCCAAGTCGTCCACCCCTACGGTCCTTCCATCCAGACAATGTTCTTTCGGCTCAGGATTTGAGATCGCATCTCAACTCGAGCGTATGAGGGTTCCCTGTTAGTTCTAACTTCATTGTTCAGCCTCTTGAGCACCTCCTCAAAGGAGGAGAGGTTGTCCCTGTTGCGTCTCCATTTGTACCCATCTTTCATCTCATAGATGAACATGGTGGCGTGCTCATCTTTCAGGAACCTCGGCAGCTTATTCCTTTCAACATTCATGGTGAGAGTAACCTGCATAGCAATTTTAAAGAATACGAGTCTTCAGAGAGATTCAGTAAGGGCCTTGGTTTGACCATCAAACCTCTCAGCATTCCTAATCTTCCATATATACCAAAGGATATTAGCGGATAAAATAAACCAGAAAATATTAGCATCTTTCTTTAAGCCATGAATATAACCAGAGATAACTTTCATCGTATTCATAAGGTCGAGGATAGAAAAACCAAACATTAACTAGATCTCCTTAGCAATGGAGCAGTCAAAGAAGATATGTCTGCCAGTATCAGGGAGTTTACAGATAAAACAAAGATCAAAAGCATCACAACTCCTTTTTGGAGGGAGCCTATTCAACAACAACAACCATTTAAAGTACTTGATTTTTGGTTCAATCAAACTTTTGCAGAGCCTGCTAAATATTTTCTGCCACTGTAGAACAGACAGGTCAGAATACCATAACATATTAGATGATTGATAATAGAGGAGTCAGAGTTCAGAATAACATATATATTTTGTGCCTTAATTTTAGACAAAAGAATACCATCGACCCACTTAAAAGATAGGAAACTATGCGAATCCACGTAGCAATCCTTGGGCAGTCCAAGATCCGCACAAAAAGGTAGGTCCTTTTTTGAGAGGAAAGAAGGTTGAACTTCAAATTGAGCTCTTCCCAAGAAGGAATATTACCATGCTCCAGAATATCAATGAAGAGTTTAATGCCTTTGCTAGCCCAGGCCCTAGCTGAGCACCCCTGTGTGAGAGCCAAAGGCTTGCCTGCGTGATGGAGGTTCCACCATATGGATCTCTCACCATGGATAAGGTCGCCACTACTGACACTAGTGTTGCATAATAATCCTCTAACATGTTCCTAGGCCTTCCAAATAGACCTAAACACACAAGAGCCTTGGACAAAGATAGGGAAATCACCGGCCACCAGGTCGGCAAAAGGTAAACCTTTCCAGGAATTGGCCTTCTTCGAAACAACCCTCTCAATGTTGCTTCTGATTAAAACCTTCCAAGGCATGGAAGATCCACTTGGCCGCAAGAGCAATACCTTGGGTCCTAAGATCTTTTAACCCAAGGCCACCAAGAGTTTTCTCAGTGTGATACCATTTCCAATTAATAGCATGCAATTTCCTGTTGCCTTTACCATCCGACCAGAGAAACCGCCTAACAGCCTTTTGAATCTCAAGGATCTGGTAGTTGCTAAACATCCAAGTAGAGGAATAGTAGATATTATAAGATGAGAGGATTTTTTGGCAAACTTGAATTCTACCAGCTAGGGATAGGAATCTATTGTTCCATTTGTTCAGTTTCTTGTCAATTTTCCCTTTAACCCAGAGCCACATATCCTTTAGGGAGGGAGCTACAGAAAATGGGGCACCAAGGTATCTAACAATCTTGGATGGACCA
Source organism: Cryptomeria japonica (assembly GCF_030272615.1). Taxonomy (NCBI): domain Eukaryota; kingdom Viridiplantae; phylum Streptophyta; class Pinopsida; order Cupressales; family Cupressaceae; genus Cryptomeria; species Cryptomeria japonica. The sequence goes on along the minus strand of NC_081411.1, from coordinate 560,459 downwards.
CCCCATTGGTACCCATAGTTATCAAACCAATCTGGGGGATGCTCCCTCCAACTAAGGAAGGTCGACTTGGCCTTAGAGATCCAGGCTCCCGAGATGGAGCCAAACAGATGTAATTTGTGGTTAAGGTGATCCATATTAGCTTTAGTAAGCTCAAGAAAGAGAGTCGTGTCATCAACAAACTGAATGTTGATACATTCATTGTCATCAGGGAGCCTAACTTCATTAAGTTTGGGGGAGAGCGAGCTATCTCTAAGGAGATAGTATAACACATCTGAGGCAATAACAAATAGGGCAGGGGCCAGAGGGCACCCCTGACGAATGGAACAAGAAAGCAAAATAGGAGGTGAGAGGAAGCCATTAACATCAATTTGCGCAAAAGCATCCTATAAGAGGACTTTAACATAGGAACAAAATTCCCTAGGAAAACCAAAGGATTCAAGCATTAGGATAATAAAGCCCCATTCCACCCTATCATAGGCCTTTTCAAAGTCTAGGAGAAACATAGCAGCGTCTTGCCCAGAGACCTTAGCCCAGTCCATAGCTTCCCAACTAGTAATAAGGTTTTCCAGAATATATCTACCTTTAATGAACTCGGTCTGCGTAGAGCATATGAACTTGGGCGAGATCGTTTCCAACCTAATAGCAAGCATTTTAGCCAGAATCTTATAGGAAACATTAAGAAGAGTAATGGGCCTCCAGTTTTTGATGAGGGCCTTATCCCCATCCTTGGTTAAGAGTTTAATAGTGCCCTTGTTGATAGATCCTCCAAAGGAGCCTTTAAAGACAGCCTCATTATAAACGTCCAAAAGGTCAGAGCAGATCCAGACACTATTAGCTTTGTAAAATTCAATAGGGAGCGCATCAGACCCCAAGGCTTTATCGTTATGGAGAGAATTGATGGCACTTTGGATTTCATCAAAAGAGAAGTGATGCTTCAGGAGGTAGGCGTCTTCCTCAGTGATCCTTATGGGGATGATGGCTTGAAACTCGATTCTAAGGGTCTTATTCGCCTCAAACTCCTCAAAGGTGAATAGATTTTGGTAAAAGAGAGAAAAGGCCTCTTTAATCTTGTCAAGGTCAAAGATCTCATCATTATCAATGATGATTCTATCAATTGTTTCCCAGCTATGTTTATGCCTAAGAAGGTTAAAGAAAAACTTGGAACCTTTGTCACCAAACTGAAGCCAGTGGGTGCGGGCCCTAATCATGGCCCCCTTAATCTTGGTTTGCTAGTGTCATCTAAGAGCATCCCTCGCACTAGCGACATTAGCAGCAAGTTCAAGGTTGGAGGGATCTGACTAGACTTCATTTTCCATCCGTAAGAGGTTACTGTTAAGAGTAATTTCCTCAAATCTATAGTCTTTGGCCCTTTTCTGACCAATAGTTTGCAAGAGTTTTTGCCAAGAGTTAATATTAAAGTTCCATCTGTCAATATGTGACGCAAGGTCCTTGTTACTTTTATTGATCAATCTGATAATGCTAATGGCAGAGAGAACATCTGCATCTTTGAGGAGGTTAGTGTTGATAATGAATTTCTTAGGCCCCAACCTATTGGTGGGAAGAGGGTTAGACAATCGGATATGGGTAGAGATAGGGCAATGATCAGATAGAGTAAAGGGGCAAACCATGACAGGGTTACCATGAGCATTAGGGACAAATGAAAGGAGGTCCTTATTGGCATAAAAACAATCGAGCCTACAATAGATTTTGTTAGGACCTATTTGGGAGTTACATCGTGTGTTCCATAGCCCCTTAGATTCAACCTTTTTGCCAAGCAAAGGGTCAAACAAATTTCTGATTCATCCTATCCCAATGGGCATTTTCAGAACCCTTCCAACCAAAAGTTGTGCCTCCCATTTTGTCCTCACCATTCTCGACAATGTTAAAATCACCCCCTATGATCCAAGGTATATTAGGAAGGGAGGCAATCCAATCTCAGAGGGCAATTCTTTGCTTATAGTCATTAGACGCGTAGATTTTATAGATCCCAAAGAGGGTGTTGTTAATACCAACCGATGCCCAAACAACCCTGTTACATGGGGAGCAACCATTGTTAGTGATGTGATTCTCCCATCTAGGGCTGACGAGCAAACCAACACCTCCCCTACCCTTGAGATGGCTGGAGTAGAATTTGATAGAGTCCTTCCAAATGAAGTTTAAATTAGATTCCAAAGTAAAATTAACAGATTTTAGCTCCTGAAGCATCAAGAAATCCAGATCTTTATGGGAATCCATGAATCATTTAACAATCCTCTTCCTATCTGGAGCTTCCAGACCTCTCCCATTCCATGAGATGAATTTCATGGTAAACCAGATGGGGTAGTCATGGGCCTTCAGCAGCCAGGAGGCTGTTGTCACAAGCAGGGGAGCCCTTGTCCTTTTTCTTAGCAGAGTTAGCCTTATTCTTATACCCCATGGGCCTTCCCCTTCTATTAGGTTTGGGAACTCCATCTATTTGAACGTCAAGGTCATCTCCAAGCGCATCCTCCTCCAGATAGATACTTCTTGGGAGAGGTTCTTCCAATTCTATCGGTAAGACATTCGCCTTTGATCGAGGCCCTTGTGAGGAGAGCATGCTAGGGGAACAAAAAGCAGAGTTTCTAACAACACTAGTGTCAACACTGATGACCTGAGCCATGGTAGAATTTAAGGACATGCCCCTAGTGGATCCATTTCCACTATTGTTACAGAGGATGGAATCGATCTTCTCAGAGACATTAGCAGAGCCATCACCCATAACGATACTGCTAGAGCATCTAAGAGGGGTTTCAAAACTGCTAATTATGCTCTTAACATTAGAGGGGGTGTGAGAAACAATAACTAGGGGGGGATTAGAAGAAGCTCTAACCTTATCCAAATCCATTTGTTGCGCATTCTTCCTTCTACTCTTTTTGGACTTCATTACGACTTGGTAGCCGTCGTCCAATAAAATAGGGGAGGTGGCATCCGAAGGATGGAGAGGGGGGGTCATGTTGGAGGGTGGGAGCAGGGGGTTCGAGGCGGGAATGGAAGGTTCTAGGCGAATAGTAGGGGTGGATTCCATGGTGTGCTGAGCGGTCTGGACAAAGTAACCATTGGGGATGGGATTAGGCTTAGTAGCATTTGCGATGGAAGCTCTCTTCCTCAAGATGGGGCAGTTTTTCCTCACATGTCCCTCATTTTTACAAAGGAAGCATGCATTCAGACCTCCCAAAAATTCCAGCGGGTAGGAGAAAGAGTCCTCTACAATATTGAGGTGGAGGGAATTGAGCAGGTTAACCCCAGGTAGGATGGAGATGAGTACGTTGGCATCGAGATGGGGAACAAGATGTGGGGATTCATCCATGCGAATGAATTTGCCGAAGGGTTTGACAATTTGAGGGATAAACTTCCATAAAAATGGCAGTATATTTTTAATAATTACCCATCTAGGGCTCGAAAGAGCCAAGATTTCTTTAGGATTAGCTTCAGGGGACCAACCTAGGGCACAAAAAGCCATTTTACCCACATTCAAGTATAGTTTATTTAGAACTTTTGATTACATTTCATGTGATTTGAAAAAAATGATGAACAACCCCTTCTGAATTTGCCTACAGAAAGAAAAACAAAGTCCTAATTTTAGGTTCCAATAATTGTAAAACCAATCATCCATGAATTTCCGAGGAGGGCATTTATCCGCATCCACACAAGCAAAGAAAATGGTAGAATCTTTCAACCTATTTTTTTCCAAAGTAACTTCATTTGCCATGGATTCATTAGGGGAGATGGTGAAAGGACTGGGGCCGGAATCAGGATCCTTACCTTGTGGACCTGCTCCATTGCCATCTGTGGCAGCCACGAACCTAGCATCCTTCGCGACAGAGCACGAGCCTCCACCCATTGCCTCACATAATGACTTTTGTTGCAGAGGGGGTTTGGAGGAGGGCAGAGAGGTTTGGGAGTGGGGCTTCCCATCTGTATCTGCCTCCATTAAAGGCAGAGCCAACACACGCTCGAGAAGGGGCGAAAAAAAGATAAGCAATTACGGAATCATAAATGCAGAGCAAAGAGGGGGAAAGAAAGTGCAAACCACGTGGAGGAGGGAGACCTCCTCCAGACCCACGTCAACACCTCAGGAGAAATTCCTCGCTTGTAGACCGCAAATGAGAAGCCGTCGGGGAGATCCAGTCAGCAAATCCGCTTCATCAGAACGCCGAAACTATCAAAAATCATTTTTTTTTTTAAGAAATTTGGAAAAAATGTATGTTGATTTAAAAAAAATATTATCAAAATAAATATATTAATTCAACATGTTTCTTTTTTAATCGAAATAAATTTATAATGATTGTCGTTGCATGTAAAAATATTTTTTCATTTTAGTGAATTTATTTAAACGGGTTGTTAATTACTATTTTAATGATTATATATCATTATTTTTTCCATGTTTATATTTTAATTTTTCTAACATATTTCTATCAATTGATTGTAGACAATATTATTCAACAACTATATTTTTAATGTACTAATAATTTTAAATTAAATTAATGATTTATACAAAATTAAATAGAATTTTTTTATACAATAAAAGTGGTATTATTCATAAAATTAAATTGATGTTTCATACATGAATAAGTTAACCACTTTTTCTCTCATTTATTGTTGTACTTATGTTTGTCATTGATAACTTAGTCATACCAGATCAAGCTCTAGACAACTTATTTTTGGACTATGATATAAGATAAATAGAAAAATAAGTGAATTATACATCCTGCCCTACTTATAAAGAATAGAACCAAATACTCATGCTTGTTAATTCGATAGAATAAAATAAACAATAATCTCATTTTAATGATGCCTTTTCTTTTCTAAAATGGAGATGGAGTTCCTTAAATGAAAAAGTAGCATATTTGAAGTCTGCATTCTTTGAATATTTCAATATGAAGTTCTATGTTCCTTGAAGATTTAAATAGAACCCACTTCATAGTTAACCAATTATTAGTTTGAATGAGTTTTAAATTGGGACAAGATTCTATTTGGATAAGATATGTATGGACAAGTACTAGTCAAATAAATCAAAATCCTACTAGACACCTATATAGTGTTTTATTGACTTGTTTACTATCAAGGGTTCTAGACAAGTTAGTATATGTCTCTATTAGTTTTGGTGAATGTTTATAGTTTTGCATTCTTAATCAAGTGATAATTTCTTTGGTGTACACCTCAAAATCATTAAAAAATCACACAACACATGACATGTTAAATGTCAAAAAATATTTGAAGTATCATGTAAAAATAACATGACCCAAAGAAAATTGCATGCTAATGGCATAAAATGAATAAAATTCATAATGGATTTAGCCAATTTAGTCCAACTCAAAAATATAGTGTGCAAATAATGTCTCTATCTTGAAAAAACAAGCCACTCCATCCCAGATCCAATTTCTAAATAGAGTTACACACTCAATATATAATTCGATGCCCTCCTAAATGGCACAAGGTTAGTTTATGATCAAAGAACACAAAAACACACAAAACATTAGTGTTAGTCGATCTAAAACTAAACTATGAAGGCATACCAAAAGAGACACAAAGAGACATGCTAATATATCTAATAAGTAGAACAAAGATCATGAGACATCTCCAACTGCCTCTTAGCATGGCCTTAGCTTCTTCTCCCTTGTTCCTCTCCTCTCCAAGTTCCAAAATAGTGTAGCTCTCAGCAGCTTTTTGCACTATGGATGTTTATGGAGGATTGAGATTGTAATATAGCTCCAAATATGAAATGAAAAGCTAATACTAATCTATTGATGCTAATAATGATATATTTTAACCAAAAGACAAGATGCTAGATTGCTTATGCTAAAATGCTCTCTAAAATGTCTATAGCTTAGATGCATACAAGTTTTCAGGATCTGGATTATGAAGGAATGGGCTCTATTTATAGGAAAAATGGAGCAATGGATGGCCAGGATTGAAAGGTTTAATCAAGGGCCAAGTTTGAAAGTTGGGGATCCATGTGCACAATTTGCACCAACGAAATGGTGACAAATGTCAACATAGGGTTGGGTTGAAAGAAGAGGTTGGAGGCATTAAAGGCCTGAGAAGACCTCATGGTTATCTAAAGGCTAAGGGTCAAGTCTAAGTTAGGTTTACCCACTGGATTAGGAGTTAATTCAAGGATAAACCTTTGTGCAAATGATTAAGAGATAATCATGGTCAAAGCATTAAAGGCTTGATGAGACCCTTGGGTTGGGTAGAGGTTGAGTCAAAACAAATGTTTTAACCATGTGGGAGGGTTGAATTAACCATTAATGGTTATTGGAGACTTTGGGGATTAAGTGGTTGAAAGTTGGAAGCCTTTAATGACTTTCAAAGACTTTAAGGGTTTTGGTGGTTGAAGGTTGAAAGCCTTTAATGGTTATCAAAGACTTTTAGGCTTTGAGAAGTGACTCCATTTTGCTTAGGAATGTGACAAAGTTTAGAAGATGGTTTAGGCTAATTAGAAGTGATTAGAAGAATCTAGAAGGGGATTAGATTTTGCAAGTGGATTTGGTGGGTGAGGGAAAATAGGATTTTATTAAAATAAAAATTCATTTATTTCAATAAATATGTGCAAGTTGCATTTATAGGAAAATGCAAGTGGGGTGGGGATTTAAAATGATTTTGTAGTCACATAAATCTGTCCACTTAATTAAATGAATACTTAGTATTTATTTGATTATTTAACCATCAATTAATAATTAATTAAATTAATATTTAATTAATTCATCTTAACCCTCTTCTCCTATTAATTAAATAAATTATTCAATTTATTTGATTTAATTCACTTAACCAAATTCATACCATTAATTAAATAAATAAATCATATTTGTTTAATTAAATCTTCTCTCACATTTAAATAAATTAATATTTATTTAAATCCCCCAAAATCCCACCTCTCACATTTAAATAAATAAATCATTTATTTAAATCACCTTTATCTTCCACCCACTTGTATTTTCCTACAAAAGCAAGTTGCACAACTATTTTAAATAAATTATTTATTTAAAATCCTATTTATCCTCACCCACTTGAAACCTTTAATGGTTTCCCTTAAAGTATTCAAACTTGATGGCTTCCTTCTATAGTCTTCTTAAGACTTTAATGGTTTTCCTTAAAGTCTTCAAGCCTTTAATGGTTCCCCTCAAAGTCTTCAAGCATTTTAATGCTTTATCTTCCTTTTTCTCATTTAAATAAATTAATATTTATTTGAATATTTATCCAAATACAACTTGCACACATTTATTGAAATAAATGAATTTTTATTTTAATAAAATCCTATTTTCCCTCACCCACCAAATCCACTTGCAAAATCTAATCCCCTTCTAGATTCTTCTAACCCCTTCCTAATTAGCCTAATCCATCCCCTAATTATTGTCACATTCCTAAGCAAAATGGAGTCACTTCTCAAAGCCTAAAAGTCTTTGATAACCATTAAAGGCTTTCAACCTTCAACCACTAAATGTCTCAAAGTCTTGGATAACTTTTGAAAGCTTCCAACCTTCAACCACTTAATCCACAAAGTCTCCAATAACCATTAATGGTTACCTCAAACCCTCCCACATGGTTAAAACATTTGTTTTGACTCAACCTCTACCCAACCCAAAGGTCTCATCAAGCCTTTAATGCTTTGACCATGATTATCTCTTAATCATTTGCACAAAGGTTTATCCTTGGATTAACTCTTAATCCAATGGGTAATCTTAATTTAGACTTAACCCTTACCTTCTAGATAACCATGAGGTCTTCTCAGGCCTTTAATGCCTCCAACCTCTTCTCTCAACCCAATCCTATGTTGACACTTGTCACCATTTTATTGGTGCCAATTGTGCACATGGATCCCCAACTTTCAAACTTGGCCCTTGATTAAACCATTCAATCTTAACCCTTCATTTCCCCATTTCTTCTATAAATAGAACCCTTCTCCTCAAGCAAAAAGAAAGCATTTTAGATTATTGTTGTTATACTGGCATTAGCATAGAGCTTTTTCATAGCATCACTATCTACTCTTGCATAGTATTTGCTTATCATATTCAACCATCTTGAATCTCCATATGGCATCCATGGCTAGTGCTAAAAGCTAAGAGCTACACTCATTTGGGACTTGGAGAGGAGAGAAACAAGGGAGAAGCATCAAAAGGCATCATGGAAGCATCTTAGGGAGGCTCTTCTCCTTTCTTTTATTTTGTTAAACTTCTTTCATGCTTTTTAAAATCTCTCTTGATATGTTTGGAATGGTTTTTAGTTCTTTGTTTTGTTTTTATGGTTGAAAGCTGAGAGCTACATTAAATTTTCATTAATGTTAATTTATTTAAAAGAGGAAAAGGGGGATTTTAATTAAATAAATAGATTTTATTTATTTAATTAATTGGAATTTGATTTTAATGAATTAATTAAAATAAATTGAATAATTTATTTAATTAATAGAAGAATGTTTGGAGATGAATTAATTAAATATTAATTTAATTAACTGATGGCTAGTGGATTTTTAACCAAATAAATAGCAAATATTCATTTAATTAAAATGGACAGATTTATGTGACTACATTTGCCCCTCTTTGAAACAGTGCGGTTTATCGCGTCGTTTCAAAGAAAGAAAAATAGGTGTGAAGAAAATGCCCCATAAAATGTAAATTTAATGGGTGGTATGCCCCCTCGAGAGATGGGCCGAAATTTTTTTGAAAAATCGGGCGATCTCTCGAAAAAGAATGAAAATTGGCAGGGTGATAGAAGAGAAGAAGTTAGGTATATTGGTGAAAAATAGAAGAAATCGGGGGAAACAGGGAGAAATGGGGGACTCAGAAAGTTCACGGGGACCACGGCGATGAGCGGGGCGAAGTTACGGTGACGGCGGGGGGTATAAATGGGGTGAAAGGGGTGAAAATAGGATCATTTGTGACCGCGACCAGTTGAAAACGAGAGCTCTGACAGTGACATTTGGAGGAGCAAAGAGGAGCTACTATGTCAATCCCAATCACCGAGCACAGATTTGAGCAAGTCCGGCGATTCCAGCGGCCAGACAACTACGGACCAGCGGTACACAAATTCGAAAACTCACTTTTCAGACATTTTTGATAGGTTTTTAGCTAAGTCCAAGTTAAGTCGGAGCAAGAGCGCTGAAACTCTGGTTTTGGCGTTTTTGCTCCATAAACTAGCGCTATTGTGCCGCAATGGCGCTATTGTGCTATTGTTTGAGCGCTTTTGCCATGCATTAGCGCTATTGTATACAAGTTTTAGCGCTTTGAACTAAGTAGCGCTATTGTAGGGTTAATTGAGCGCTATTGATGTTAAATAGCGCTAGTGTATAGCTGGTTTAGCGCTTTTGTTTTTGTAGCACTTTTGTATAGCTTTTTGAGCGCTTTTGCTCGGGTTGTAACGCTATTGTAGAAAATAGCGCTGTTGTAGATAAAATAGCGCTTTTGCTAAGGATAAAGAGATGCCCCAGTGTTGGACAAAATAAATCTCCTGATGCCAATGATTGATGGAAGGCGAGGTGAGGTGGGAATTGTTTTGAACCATAGCAGCCCAATGAGACTTAGGTCATTTGTTAGGATAAATGCCTGTTGAAGTCTAGGTGGCCATGATTGCTTACTTGTTGAGACCCGAAGATACTTGATCAAAGTATCTGATGATAGTCTAGGTTTAAACTTAAAAAAGTTTGAAAACAAAACAACTGATGGTGATTGATGAATGTCTATGTGCAGGAGGATCTGCGCGTGTTGCAGTTACGCGAGCGCCATCCTGCGACATAGGGGTTGCGGGACCGGTTGACGCAGATAGAGATTGATTGTATAGCAGCGACTGGGTTGTACGAGGTGATGCACATGCCCGTGATTCGGATGAATCACGGCTTGATTACAGCCTTGGCAGAGCGATGGCACAGTGGGACATGCACGTTTCATCTAGCCCAGGGAGAGATGACGGTGACTTTGGAGGACGTGTGGCGTATCCTTCGGATTCCGATTCAGGGGGAGCTGGTGACATACGATAGATCCTAGGGGACGGTGTCATGTCAGAGGATATTTGATGATGATGTATACATTGACGATGGCTCGATCGCATGGGAGGATATAGCGGCACTATATGAGCCCCTTCCAGCAGTGTTGTCAGGGATTATGGGAGGACTTCTGTGTCCAGATAGGCGGTCACATGGATTGGCGGTGGGATGGGGACAGGTTATAGAGATGATGATGACTGAGGGGACCCGATTTGCCTGGGGGTCATGCGTGCTAGCGCACATGTATCAGGAGCTGCACGAGGTAGTGTACCGAGGGAGGGGTTCTCTAGCAGTGGGCATGACGCTGCTACATGTGTGGGCATGGAAGCACCTACCAGTGACTCAACCAGTGAGCCTCAGATTCCGAGCCGTGGACCAGCCATATATGTTTATGTACAGTGGCATGATGAGTCAGCCCCACTTGGGGAAGTTAGAGTGGTGGCGACGGGGATTGGATGACCTAGATGCAGTGATCTGGCGGCCATACTTGGAGTGTGAGCCATGGGAGGATGATGCGGAGGCACTACCTTATGTCTTCATGACCTGATTCCTCATTGGGAGGACCGCTTATCATGTAGAGAGACAGGTGCCAGGACGAGTGATGAGGCAGTTCGGACGGCAGCAGGGACTGCCTAGCGGATCAGGGGAGTATGCACGAGTGATTCGTGAGCAGTATGCATGGGGTCTAGTGCTACCGTATGATCAGGCACTGGCAGAGTTTCGGACACTATAGGCGAGGCCATGGGACCTACGACCGAGGGTCGTTGATGCAGGGGTGACAGATGAGTATACACAGTATCAGGCGGTGCACCCGATCCGACGGATATCAGACCCGGCAGAGCCGATCCCAGCCTTTGAGGATGAGAGGGGACGGGGATGAGGACGGAGAGGAGGTCGAGGAGGAGATGGAGGAGGCGGTGGGGGAGGAGGAGGAGATGGAGGAGGCGGAGGAGGAGATGGGGGAGGAGGAGGTGGGTTGGGGATTCCGAGGCAGCGGAGAGGGAGAGGTGGACTACCTCTTCAGATATCCCAGGGACCTTTGATGCAGGGAGGAGTGCAACTGAGTGGGAGGGGGATGGAGAGAGAGATCCTGATGGATACAGGTGGAGGGGAGGGTGGTGCAGGGGAGGGACCTACTGGAGGGGGTGATACAGGTGCTGCAGCCATGGACATGGGAGAGGGAGCTACTGGAGATCTGCGGGATCATATGATAGTTCATTTGCAGACCCGGATAGAGAGATTAGAGGAGGAGGTAGCAGCTAGGGATGTTCAGCTGTTTGCATGAGAGTCAAAGCTGACGGTGGTGCTGCGGGAGAGAGATACTGTGGTGGAGAGATTGGCGGAGCTGCAGGAGAGAGTCTGAGATGGAGTAGGAGCACAGGGTCCTACAGGGGAGGTTATGAGGTAGTTTGGGCGAGCACAGGCTGAGATAGAGTACTGGCGAGGTTTATATGAGCAGGTGGTGCCACTCAGTCAGCGAGCTCTCAGTTATACCCAGATGCGGCAGACGGGATCAGAGCGATCACAGAGAATGCAGAGCAGTGGGGGAGTGATGGGTCCTTTGAGGCAGGATAGATCAGGAGATGCAGGAGGGAATGGGGGTTCGATGAGGCCTCCACAGAGAGATGGATCAAGTGGTACAGGCACCAATGGTGGAGCAGGTAGAGGTGGTGGGACAGCATCTGGCCAGAGCGGCATTTGAGAGAGCATTTTTGCATATATGTATTGTATCATTGTTTATTCATGGACTGTATCTTGGATGGCTCTTGGTAGCCGATTTTGTAGACTTCATTGTACTTGGATATATGAGATGATATATATGAGGAGATCCCATATTTGTGATGATATGCATTTGATCATGTATGGATGTTTATGCATGATGATGATTTATTGCTTAGATGGATGTGTGTATATGTATGCATTTGATGAGATGTTTCCTATATGCATGTTTTTATGATGATTTATGATGTGGGATACTAACATATGAGTGCAGGTTTATATGCATATGATGTATTTGATTTTTGATATAATGCTTTATGTATGTAATGCCATGATGATATATGCTTATGTTTGATGCATGAACAGGATTTTGGTGTTTCCTATTGCGATGTAATGATGAGATAATGTTAATGCAATGGTTGAATGAATGATGTTATGTATGAATATGCATCTAGATGTGTTTTAGATGAATGTAATATGGATAAACAAAATGTAAAGTACACATATTTATATGATAATGCCTAAATGAATGGAATAGGTAAAATGGATATATGAAATGGTATGAACCAATGTTTGGTAAACAAATGGATTTATGATTCTAAATGATTAATATATTTTTTTAAGTAAAAAATGATAATATGAGGATACTATAACTTATGTTGTTAATAACTGCACCTTAATGCAATTAAAAAACTGATAATGAAATGTAATGGATCCTAAAATGTGCCTAATAAGATACTAAATGAATGCACTTTTTCGCTAATGAAAGGATGCAAAAATGATAATAAAATGGATAACTGACACTAAAGGAATGCATAGTAAATGGCTTAATACAATCAAAGACAATTTAATCTTACGAATAAATCGACCTATTGATGGTTAATGCAATGATGCAAAATGATTGATGAAAACTAATGTCCAAAATGAACTATATAATCAAAGACAGTTTAAAAATGACATGAATGTTTAATGCAAGATGCAGCTTAAATTTTTAATGCAAGAGGCAACTAAATGTTTAATGCAAGATGCAACTAAATGTTAAATGCAAGATGCAACTAAATGTAAGGATGATATGAGCATGAGGAATACAAGGTTTGTAAGACTTTGCATGATGCATTGATGATGTATCAGAGTACTCGGTCATGATTGCATCCAAGACCAGCTTTATTGGTCACTTTTGCATGTAAATCCTTCATATGAATGAATGAATGGATGGGTGATATGCAATGGAATGCAATGTATAAACAGATGAGATGAGATGACGATCCATAGTGCTCTATTTTCATCATTGAGCTTTAAAATGTTGGAAGAGAATACAAGCATCTTGACATAAAAATTCAAGATGACCTGAGTATTCCTTTCATGGATTTTAATATAGCAAGTTAATACAAACGACTTGATATAAGGGTCAAGTCGACCAGAGTATTGCTTGCGGAACAGACAAGGATTATCTCCTTTCATGCATGACTTGGATCGTCCTCCTTGATCTTAGGCTGATCAGATCCTAAGACAAGTGCATACCGTACTAAGAAAATAAAACCTTTATCCAATTTGGAGGAAGAGGAACCAAAGAATGAGCATTGTACCTGCAAGCAAACAATATATACATAAAGAATAAAGAATATGGATCCTTGGTAATGGTTCATGCCCATATGGTCGAGGTATACGCTGTAGTCAGCAAACCGTAATGATCTATGACTGCATTTGGCATAAGATCACGTAGCTTAGTGAACTTCCCACGTAGACACCATTAGTACATGCCCCAGAACTTCATCGAAAACAATGTGCAAATGATACAAAACAATGCTGAAAGATTTCGATACAGACAAACAAAGGATTGTACTCACAAATCAACCAAGTATTTGATAGCTTAACAGAATTTTCTTGTCAGAGAAAACGTCATCTTTTGTCTTTGTTTTGGTAAGGAAGGATGCATCCTTGTTTTAAAGACAGGTTTGGATTGTTAATGTCAATTGTTTTGGTCAATTGATAAGCGGTCATTATGTGAGTGTTTTGTCAATGTTTGTTTTGTATCTATGTGAATGAATATGTACAATGTGTTTGCATGTTTTTGTTTGATTTTCGATGGTTTTTCGATGTTTTTGGATTTTTGTAAGACATTTTTGAATGTTTTTGGATTTTGATGATTGTTTGAATGTTTTTGGATTTTGTGAGACATTTTTGAATGTTTTTGCCAATGAATCATAAGTAATGTAGAATCCACTTCCATCATCTAGATTGTAAGGGTATTGCCCCCAAGTTTAGACATGACTAAAAAAGTGGGATGCAAGATGCATGAAGTACTATCTCTTTATTGCAAATCAAATAACAAGCCATGGTTAGATGGATGGATGTTGTGTATGCATGACTGTGATCGCAACGAGCCTGAAAGATAATGGAGCCATAGCCTTTATGAGTGGTGTCTGTTTTCCAAGTTTTTATCATCGCACTTACCCAAGGTGCCACCAAAGTGGTTGTTCACCGTTTGGATGCATGATTTTCTTTTCTTTACTTTTTTGAATGTTTTTGTATTTTCTTCATGGACATTTTTCTGAATGTTTTTGGTATTTTCTGGTATGTAGGGGAGCCTGATGCTCTGTACAGCTTAGGTATAAAACCGTTTGAGGTGCATGCTATTGATTGGATCTGCAAGCGGTTCTCCTTCTGATGTAGCCAACTGATATGCCCCGGACCCGAACACAGTAGTGACAACATATGGGCCCAGCCAGTTTGATTCAAACTTGCCCTGATGTTCTCGGTTTGGTTGGTTGCGAGGATTCTCTCGTAGAACAAGATCACCTACCTCAAATGTACGAGATCTAACTCGGTGATTGTAGCTTCTGCTCATGCGCTGCTGATAGGCTTTGAGATGTTGTATGCACCTTGTCGCTTCTCATCTAGTAACTCCAAGTCCTGAAGACGGGATACTCTATATGCTTCATCATCTATCAGATTATGCAAGGAAACCCGTAATGATGGTATCTCAACCTCAATAGGTAAGATAGCTTCAGCACCATAGACCAATGAGTAGGGAGTTGCGCCTGTAGGGGTTTGAATGCTAGTTCGATATGCCCATAATGCTGGATTCAATTGAACATGTCAATCACGGGCGGCATCATTTACTGTCTTCTTTAGGATCCGCAATATGTTTTTATTCGATGCTTCGGCCTGACCATTGCCTTGTGGGTAATAGGGGGTGGAAAAGCGGTGTTGGATATGAAATTTCTCACAAAGTTCTCAGAAATCCTGATTTTTGAAAGGAAGACCGTTATCTGTGATGATGGACATGGGTACACCATACCGGCAGATGATGTAGTTCAGGATGAATGAGGTGATCTGCTTGCCGGTGACTTGGGTAAGTGGAACAGCTTCGATCCACTTTGTGAAATATTCGGTGGCGGTAATAATGAATTTATGGTCGTTGGATGAAGATGGATGAATCTTACCCACAAGGTCAAGGCCCCATTGACAAAAAGGCCATGGTGTTGTGATTGGTTGCAGTTCCTGTGCAGGTGCATGTATCAGGTCACCATGAATTTGACATTTCTTGCATTTCCTGACAAAGTAGTAGGAATCTTTTTCCATAGATGGCCAATAGTATCCAGCTCGCATGATCTTCTTGGCTAGTGATGGACCACTTGAGTGAGTCCCACAAATTCCTTCATGTACCTCTTCCAAAACCTTTGTTATCTCATCCTGTTCCAGACATCGAAGGAGAGTACCATCAAGACTACGTCGGTATAGGGTTTTAGCAATAATGGTATATCGAGCAGTTTGGCGAATAAAGGTTTTACGTTGGTTATTTGATTGGTTGGGAGGAAGGGTGTGATCGCGGAGATAGGTGTAGAACTCACCATACCATGGGGATTCAGAACCGACAAGGCGACATATCATCTTGGATTTGGGGATATCATAAGCAGGGATCCAAAGCTGTTCTACCAAGAACTCGTAGCGTGTTGAATTTTGTGGAAGATCTAGGAGAGATGCGATGGTAGCCATAGCGTCAGCAGCTCGATTCTGATCTCTTGGTATCTGCTCAAAAGTGATAGTAGTAAATGATGTCTTTAGAGTGTCCACCATTTGCTTATACGGCATGAGTTTATCATCTTTGGTCTGATATTCATCTATTGCTTGTCGAATGACTAGTTGGAAATCGCCATATACTTGCAGTTCTTGTAATTTCCATTGTACGGCTAGCTTGAGTCCTGTGATCAAGGCCTCATATTCTGCTATGTTGTTTGTGCATGGAAATGTGAGCCTGTAAGACTTCGGGATGCTATCACCTTGAGGTGTAATAAATAAAATGCCTGCCCCTGAGCTGTGCCTAGTGTATGAGCCATCAAAATACAGTTTCCATGGTTGTGCTTCTGTGATCATGAATATCTCTTCATCTGGAAAATTGGAAATGAGAGGATGATCACCTATGAGAGGTGCATCAGCCAGCTGATCTGCAATAACCTGACCTTTGATAGCTTTATGGTCTACATACTCGATGTCAAATTCACTTAGAATCATCACCCATTTGGCCAAGCGGCCTGTCAATGCTGCTTTGCTGAGTAAGTACTTGAGTGGATCAATCTTTGCGATGAGTTGTACCTTGTGCATCAACAGATAGTGTCGCAATTTAGTGGCTGCTAAGATTACTGCTAGGCAAGCTCGCTCAATAGGCGTGTAATTGAGTTCATAGCCCACTAGTGTGCGAGAGATGTAGTAAACAGCACACTCTTTGCCTTCTGTATTATGTTGTGCCAGTAATACACCTAATGCTATACTTGTCGCTGAGATATAAAGTAACAATGGTCTACTTGGATCTGGTGGCATTAGCAATGGTGGATTCATGAGATAGTCTTTAAGCACCTGAAATGCTTGTTGGCATTTGTCATCCCACTGAAAGAAAATGTTTTTGTGTAGCAAATGTGTGAATGGGTGACACTTATCAGCCAATTGTGCAATGAATCTGCGGATGGATTGAAGCCGCCCTTGTAATGTCCTTAGTTGACTGATATTCTTTGGAGGTGGCATGTCCATGATAGCTTTTACCTTTGCTGGGTCAACCTCAATGCCTTTGCTTGAGACAATGTATCCTAGAAGCTTCCCGGAGGTCACTCCAAAGACACATTTCTTTGGGTTGAGTCGAACATGGTATTGTTCCAGTCTATCAAAGATTTGATCTAAGATGTGGAGATGCCCATCTCTAGTGAGTGATTTTGCTAGTAAATCATCCACATAATCTTCCATCATAGTATGCATCATGTCATGGAAGATGGTGGTCATTGCTCTTTGATAGGTCGCTCCTGCATTCTTTAGACCAAAAGGCATCACATTCCAGTAGTATGTGCCCCATGGACATGTGAAGGCTGTCTTATGTTGGTCCTCTGGTGCGATTTTTATTTGATTGTATCCTAAAAAGCCATCCATGAGTGAAAGCATGGCATGTCCTGCTGTCAAATCCACTATGATGTCGATATTTGGTAGGGGGAAGTCATCCTTAGGACATGCCTTATTTAGATCTCTGAAGTCAGTACAAATGCGGATGCCCCCTTTTGGTTTGCCGACAGGCACAATGTTGGAGATCCATTCTGCATAATCAATTGGCCTAATGAAACCAACATCGAGGAGTTTCTTGAGTTCTGTTTTGACTAGCACTGCAATCTGGGGATGCATCTTACGAAGCTTCTGCTTGACAGGTCTGGCTCCTTCTGCTACTGTGAGGTGATGCATGACTAAATCCGGATCAAGCCCAGGCATGTCTGCATATGACCATGCAAAGTTGATCTGGCGCTGCTGGAAGAACTCTATAAATTTAGGTTGTTCCTCTGGAGTGAGAAGAGATGCCAGATGTATAATATGAGGATTTTCAGGAGTCCCCACATTGTATTCTTTGGTCTCCTCAATGAGGATCGTTGATCGTTCCTGTTGTGCATTAGCAGGGAGAATGTCAAACCCTTCATCCTCAGGCACCTCAGAGAGGTTTTCATCGTTGGATATGCTCTTTCTTTTTACTTTTGTCGGATCAAACAGTGCCACAGTGTGGTTTTCACTAGAAGATCCATGTTTTATTGTTATGTTTTTGCAGCTGAAAGGTTTGGCATCCGCCCCGAAGTATGCTACACTATTAAGTTCAATGGCGAATCCAGCTTTGTGATCTCCGCTTGGTAGGTTATCCCTTATTTCCAAAAAGTCAATGATAGCCTCATTGTTTTGGAAGAGGTCAAGACATGGGCGATTTGATTGGGTCCATTCGATGAGTTCAAGGTGGATAATGGGCATTACGTCATCGATTAGGTTAAGTTCGTTAGATGTATCAGTGAGGGTTAAGACAGTGTGGTGAAGGTCGTTGATGATACTCTCCCTATCAGAATCGGGCATAGGATGAGACATAGGGTTTGTGGAAGATGTTTCCAGCTCAGGTACCCAAGTGGTCTTTATCTATGCTTCTCCGTAAACAGGGATGTCTTTGCGTGGCGGAGGTGATGATGTGTCTTCCTCGTCTGAAGTATTAAGCTGCACCGAATCAAATTCCCACTCATGTGAGTCGGTCTCTGAATCACTTTCCAGCATCCGATTGCTATACCATACTGGGATGTCTTTTGAGTTAAACACTGCAGGTGTGATTGGTTTATGTACCTTTGTAGTGACCGGTGCTGCAGGAACTGTGATGGGGATTAAAGGTTTTGTTGCGGAAAGTATCGACAGTGTCGACTTGGTGGCTGCTGTTGGAATGGCTGGTGCCATAGATGCTGCTGCAGGTTCTGATATAGTTGCTGCTACGAATGGTTTTATTGATGTGATGGCTGCCATGGATGGGTTTACTGGTTTGATTGGTGGGATGTTTGGCACTGGTGATGGTTGCGGTGGAGTTGTGAGCCTTGATGGGACAGTGGGAATAGTGCTTGATGGTGCTTTGATTATGAAAGGTGTCCTCTTTGCAGTAGGTGGGCAAAATGGTTTGCTGGGTTTTCCTTTGAATTTGAGTTTAGGAAGGATCTCTTTTTCAAAGCCTAGGCCGGTATTACCTTTGGGCTTGAATTCTAGTAGCAGAGGTTCGTGTCATCCTTGTTTGTAGTATCCCAAAGCACTCTGACTATCATATCCCATTCTTTGCATAATGAGGAGGCCTTTACCATACTGTTCCGTAGGAAGTGTAACTTGCGGTTTATCAGTGGTGATGGGATCTTTATAGATCCATTCCGCTAGGTCCTCATCTTGTGTTTCTTCCTCTTGACTCTTTCCAAGGATGAAAGGCGTCAAGGCACATGCAGACGTGATTAATGGTTGCTGGAGGAACTGCTGTGGTTTACCATATGTTCTAGGGGAAGTGGGCATCTGTCCCACACAAAAGAGTTGACTCAAGTTGTATTCCCCGGGACCTTCCTCTGCGACTTTCATCTTAAGCTTTTCTTTCTTGGGTATAGAGGTGTTCGAACTGGCAAGAGAGGCGGGACTTACATATGATGTGGAGGAAATGGCTTCCCTATTATTAGGAACAGTAATCTTTGGTTGATGGCTGATATTATGGCAAAAAGCAAAGGGATTTGCATCGCCCAGGATTGTGATCTCTGTACCGTTATGTGGGAACTTGATACATTGATGGTAGGAAGATGGAACAGCTTGCATGACATGTATCCAAGGTCTCCCTAATAATAGATTATATGGCAGAGGAAGGTCCAAAACCTGACAGATGATGTGATTTACCACAAGGCCCACTCGGATTGGTAGTACCACAGCTCCTTTGGATGAACGTTCTACATTACCATAGGCCTTGATGGTGATCTTCTTGCGAGGATCCACTGATTCTATTGCATATCCCAATGCTGTGACCAATTGTAGTGTACAAATATTCAGGCCTACTCCATTATCTATCAAGACTCGCTTGATCCTATGTTGGTTGATGAAGCCTTCAATGTGTAGTGAAGCGTTATGAGGTTGTTGGAAGGAAGAGTTGTCACTTTCAGAAAAAGTGAGACAAGGTGAGGACTTTAGGTTTCCAACCATGGCTTGAAATTGGTCCGTATTCAGGTTAGCAGGGACTGACACCTCTTGGAGTGCTTGATCCAAGATAGTTTTATGAGATGGTGATAGGCGTAATAGCTCTAAAATGGATATGAGCGCAAGTGTTTTATCTAATTGTTCCACAAGATTGTACTGCTTTGGGACGGAGGTGGTGCCTTGTGGAGCTGCCTTGATGGTGACCTTGCCGCGATGCGTAACAACATTGCAATTGGAGTTGGGATTTTTGAAGGTTATAGTTGCAACTTGTTCACTGGCATCATACAGATGATTTACAGTGTAGTTATACGCAGCCTGTGTATAATCTGTGGTATCAGCACCTCACCTGGAAGTGGAAGGACCCCTTTGATCTTGTGATGGAAGTGGATTTTTGAACATCGGATGATCATTATTTGTTGTTTTTGGGTCATGTCCTTCAATCTCAATTTCTCCTCGATCAATAAGATCTTGAATGAGATCTTTCAATCGGTGACAATTACTTGTCTTGTGTCCTCTTCCTTGATGGAACTCACAATGTTCAGTATCTCTCCACCATGCTGGTTTGACCTGAGGCTCATAGTTTGAGAGCTTAGGTAGAGTGACCAAATTCTGAGAAAGAAGTTGTTGCAACACTGTTTCAATGGGTTCCCCTAAGGGAGTGTATGTATGTTTTTGTTTTTGTGGACGAGGTCTTGGTTCATCTTGAGATGTGATGCAACCTTGATTAGGAGGAACATTTGTGTTATTCTGAGGTGGAGGATTTTGTCCTGCAAACCGAACCACAGGTTGTGCATTTTGGACAGTCCTGGCATCCACAACCCCATCATTGACGATATTCTTGTTCTTGTTCCAGAAGTTTGGTTTATCACTATTGAAGCGCGGGCAAGGACCATCTTTTGGTTCATTAAAGATTTTGATGAGTCCTTTCTTGATGAGTGCCCTTTCACATTTCAAACCCTTGGTGATCATATCGTTAAAAGAGTCTGTGTCTTTGACATCCAGGTGAAATTCCATTTCTTCGTTTAAGTTGGAAATGAAAATTTCCACTAGTTCTCATTCAGGTAACTGAAGAGAACATCTGCTAGACATTTGGCGCCATCGTTGCAGGAATACTGAGAATAGTTCACCTGGTTTTTGTTTGGTATTACACAGATCAACCATGGTGATGTCCCGTTCAATGTTATAAGAGTAATGAGATAGAAACTTCTAGATGAGTTCCTCAAATGTTCTAATGCCACCTGGTAGTCGGGAAAACCATGATGTGGTTGTTCCTCCCAAGCTTTGGGGAAAAAGGCACATTAGGTATGTGTCCTCATAAGCCACTTCAAGACAAGCGGAATGAAATTCTCGGACATGATCACGGGGATCCCCCTTTCCTCGATATTTTTCAAATTTTGGTGTTTCGAATCCTCGTGGAAAGGGTGGCATATAAAGATTCCTATCAAACGGATAGGGACAGATGTCATTAAGTGAGAATTGATTGGTCTTAACACCACTATGAAGTTGTTGGGTGAGATTCTCGACTTGTTGTCACAACATCTCCATTTCATTTGGAGGAGGAGGTGGTGGGTTACCTCAAGGAATGTTATATCTAGTGTGATTTCTACCTCTTTCCTCCTCATGGCGACTTTGTCTTTCTGATGCTTGTCGTAATTGGGCAAGATCAAAGTCAGAGGGGAGTTTGGCTCCTTCTTGAGCGAGTTTTAAGAAGTGAGCACCCACATTGCTCCTGAGAATTTCATCAAACAATATGTTAAAGTGAGGGTTATGTTGAGCCCTTTCGATTGTTGCAGGAGTGGGAGTACTTGGGTTGTCGTCATTCACATTTCCTCCAAGTGCTTCTTGAAATTCATTGAGATTTTCGTCTTCTTCTTCCTCAATTTCTATTTCTCGTTGCCTTGATCGCGATCGGGTTTGAGCCATTTTGTTTACAAGTTTTGTTTTGAAGTTGATTGAAGATGATGATGAGTTTGTCGATGTAATGTGATGAAATTTGATGGTTGGTGATTGTGTGGTATGTAGATCTCTAGCACTCTAAAGTAGATGTAACTGAAATTCCTTCTTCGAATTGCTTGTTTGTTTGATAAGTTTGAATGTGATAAGGTGTAGAGAAATCTGAGATGTGTTACAGATTTTGACTACCTAGTAATGAGAGGATTCACTCATGAACTAGTTTTAACCTGCATAGATGTGTCTCTTAGGATGAGCTTATCCTAGATGTAGAAACAATCTAAAAGTGATGTGATGCGTTTGATTCAAGCAATATCTGAAAAAGGGATCTTGGGACAAGAACCTTCAAATGTTTTGAGAGTTGGAACGGATTGATGATGAAATGATGATGTATGAGTAATATGATGGATGTTTTGTTTTCAACTTCAATAAAAACTTTGTGTTACAAATGGGACAAACTCTATCTCTTCCCTTTCAGGCGTTGGTGGCACTTCTCAAGCTGTGTTGTAGGTGATACAGACGTTTGGGAAGAAGTTGGGATTGATCTTTCCTCCTTGATTTTTGTGATAACTCAGAGCTCTATATTGCATAAAAGCTCTGTGGTTCAATGATTCTGAATCAAACTCATTTGTTTTACCTTGAAGGTATAGACGCATGCGATGTAGAAAGACTCTATGTGAGACAAAGATTTTTCGATTGATATAGAAGAACTTCCTTCTTTTGATCAAAGCCTTTGAGCTTAATGGTCTCCTTTTCAAGTTGATATTCTGATGACACTTCTTCTTTCGCAAGATGTGAAGAATGGTCATAAATTTTGACTCTTTGTTGTTTGCACTGTGTTTTTGGTATTTTTGGTTGTTTTGAGAAATGTTGGATGAATACTTTGTTGTTGGGATTGATCTTCTGACTTTTTATTTGACAAGAAAACAAAGCAAGCACACAAACACAAGAATGTTGCCCCCAGAGGCACAAATGAGTATGGGTCTAGATCAACCCAATCCTTGGACTTATATATGACCCTTCCTTTAGATGTATTTTAAGGTGTATTTCCAAAGCCCGAAGTCGGCTCAATTTGCACGAGGTCTGTAAAACGAACACACTTCAAACACTTTTTATCCCTAAGGTCAAATGGCCAGTTGTGATAAATTTAGCCCACATCTTGATATTTCTTCGACTTTGGTACTACATACCTTATGAATCCCGCCGTAGCAGGTAAGGATGTGATATACTAAGTCTTGCACGAGCATAACAAATAGATGATCCCTATGATGGGGGAGTCACCACTTTTATCAAGCCACAAGTGACTTTTCAAAAAGCTATGTTTCTACTCAAGGAAATATGTATGGTGAGTATCTTGGGAGCAAAACCATCTATGCTCTTGCACTAAATTATATCTCAAATATCCTCAATCAATAGAATGGGTGGGCTACTACTTAAAGGTGTTTAGTCATGTTTGATGGCTTTGGACATAAGTTCATTCTGCAGTGACTCACTTAAGAGCCTTGTAACTAGTGGTGGGGCCCATTTGTCCTTTCGGCCAGTTACACTGTAGGAACAACTATACCCAAGGCTACAGCTTTCGCTCTCACTGATTTCTATAGTGGCTCGAAGGTTTTACCGCTCGAGGTCATTCCCAAGAGTATCGATCCCTTGGCAGGCCTCTCTTAAAAAGATAAAATTTGAGTGTTACTAACACTTTTCTCTTGCACCTAGGACCACGAAAGCCAAGGGAGAGGATAGTGTGTGTTAGAAGTAGGACCACTTGACTGACTTTTGTGCACAAGCGCGCCAAACACGAAATTCACTTGTTCTTTTTTTTAATCCAGCATTTGCAAATGTGATTTAACTATTTGGAGATGTTGCTCCAACAGCCATGGTGTTCGTTTTAACTTCAATGGCAAAATGTGTTGTAATCTAAAAATTTAGAAATCCTGGTCAACTTAATTAAAAACACGTTTTGCTTGAAGTAAAATTTGTTTGCAAAACAAATCAAAACAAGTGGATTGTGTATTTTATTTGCACCAAAATTTTGAAGTGTGTATTGTAAATTTTAGGTCCAAATTGATGCAAGGAAATCAAATTTGTGTTGTTGATTTTAAGCCCCAAAAGAAAATGAGTCCTAACTAGAAAACAATGAATATTTTTTTTTGTGCTTTTCAAGTTCTTTTTAAGCACTAAATGACAATTTTGTGATTTTTATGTTGGGTTGTTAACCTGCATGAGCAAAAACAAGTTAGTAAAAATCAATGTTCAAGGGGGGCTTCCACAAGCCTAAGATACTCAATTTTTTGGTTACAAAGCGACTTGGACAACACTCTGTCGCAATAGCGCTAGTCTGCTTTTTTTAGACAGAAGCGCTAATTTATACAATAGCGCTAGTCTGCGCTTATAGAAGCGCTAATTTACACCGTAGCGCTGGAAAAATAAAAAAAATCCGAGGGGCCAAAAGCGCCAGAATGTTGTCAATAGCGCCAGAATTGTGACAAAAGCGCTAGAATGTTGTCAATAGCGCTGAAACTTTTTCAATAGCACTATTTTATGGACAATAGCGCTAAAAGAAATTGTTTCGATAGCGCTAAAACGTGTTCATTAGCGCCGAAGCGCGACCTGTGTGGCAGTTTCAACAAGCAAATATGTTAGTTTGACAAAAAATGATCAGAAGGTTGCATGTTCGATTCACGTCGGGTTCACCAAATGATGCCCTCCTAAATGGCACAAGGTTAGTTTATGATCAAAGAACACAAAAACACACAAAACATTAGTGTTAGTCGATCTAAAACTAAACTATGAAGGCATACCAAAAGAGACACAAAGAGACATGCTAATATATCTAATAAGTAGAACAAAGATCATGAGACATCTCCAACTACCTCTTAGCATGGCCTTAGCTTCTTCTCCCTTGTTCCTCTCCTCTCCAAGTTCCAAAATAGTGTAGCTCTCAGCAGCTTTTTGCACTATGGATGCTTATGGAGGATTGAGATTGTAATATAGCTCCAAATATGAAATGAAAAGCTAATACTAATCTATTGATGCTAATAATGATATATTTTAACCAAAAGACAAGATGCTAGATTGCTTATGCTAAAATGCTCCCTAAAATGTCTATAGCTTAGATGCATACAAGTTTTCAGGATCTGGATTATGAAGGAATGGGCTCTATTTATAGGAAAAATGGAGCAATGGATGGCCAGGATTGAAAGGTTTAATCAAGGGCCAAGTTTGAAAGTTGGGGATCCATGTGCACAATTTGCACCAACGAAATGGTGACAAATGTCAACATAGGGTTGGGTTGAAAGAAGAGGTTGGAGGCATTAAAGGCCTGAGAAGACCTCATGGTTATCTAAAGGCTAAGGGTCAAGTCTAAGTTAGGTTTACCCACTGGATTAGGAGTTAATTCAAGGATAAACCTTTATGCAAATGATTAAGAGATAATCATGGTCAAAGCATTAAAGGCTTGATGAGACCCTTGGGTTGGGTAGAGGTTGAGTCAAAACAAATGTTTTAACCATGTGGGAGGGTTGAATTAACCATTAATGGTAATTGGAGACTTTGGGGATTAAGTGGTTGAAAGTTGGAAGCCTTTAATGGCTTTCAAAGACTTTAAGGGTTTTGTTGGTTGAAGGTTGAAAGCCTTTAATGGTTATCAAAGACTTTTAGGCTTTGAGAAGTGACTCCATTTTGCTTAGGAATGTGACAAAGTTTAGAAGATGGTTTAGGCTAATTAGAAGTGATTAGAAGAATCTAGAAGGGGATTAGATTTTGTAAGTGGATTTGGTGGGTGAGGGAAAATAGGATTTTATTAAAATAAAAATTCATTTATTTCAATAAATATGTGCAAGTTGCATTTGTAGGAAAATGCAAGTGGGGTGGGGATTTAAAATGATTTAAATAAATGTTAATTTATTTAAAAGAGGAAAAGGGGGATTTTAATTAAATAAATAGATTTTATTTATTTAATTAATTGGAATTTGATTTTAATGAATTAATTAAAATAAATTGAATAATTTATTTAATTAATAGAAGAATGTTTGGAGATGAATTAATTAAATATTAATTTAATTAACTGATGGCTAGTGGATTTTTAACCAAATAAATAGCAAATATTCATTTAATTAAAATGGACAGATTTATGTGACTACATAATCCATTACAATAAAGTATCATACACTATAATGGTTATCCAGGAAAATATTGACCACGATCCTCAATTATAGTATCATCAATACCTGCACATATAATGAGCTAGTTATAAAATTAATTTACAAGTAAAAGAATCATTGTTGATTGAAGTTCAATTCATAATGTTTTTACAAGTAAAAGACTCATTATTGATTGAAGTTCAATTCATCATTATTTTCTTGATCATTTAAAGTTGCAATAACATGCATATTTAACATGTCAACTTAAATAAAATTAATTTACAAGTTAAAGATCCAAAATTTGATTAAAATTTAATTTTCAATTTTCTTACCATCTCTAGTTTGCATTGCATCCATTGTTGTTGTTTGGTTAAGATCCGTATGAAAGGGCAACATATGTTCTTCATGTATTTGTTGATCATTTAAAATTGCAAAAACATGCACATCAACTTAGATAAAATGTTCAACCGTAAAGCCACATTATGTAATTAATATGAAGAATATTATATTATTTAATACCTGGAATGGCTTGTCGAAATGTATGAGTGGGGATAACATTGGCCATTGATGGTTGATCTCCACAAATTTTATCTAGTTTGTTTGAATAAGGACATAAAAGTTATTAGACATATGAATTGAGTATTTTTTAATATAATTAATAAATACTTTTAATAGTTAAAAAATTACCATCTATATGGTTTATTTCATCCGTTATTGTTTGCTTTAGATCAATGGATAAAGGTAATCGACGTCGTCAAGTATTTGCTTGATCATCCAAACCTACAATAACATATGTTTAATATATGAAATAAAAATAAGACATTGCTATGTAAATTACCAAAATACTTTATAATAAATGTACCCACTTTGTTGTTGCATGATAATAAGACTTCTTCTATCGCTATGCCTGAGCGATTAATGACCTTCTTTTTCTTCTTCTTTCTACATCCTATGGAGGGGAATTGGAAATTTTCACACTCGACTCTTTTGTTCAAGTCTTGAGAAATGGCATTACGTCTTTGATGAATAGAATGACATTTGTGCATTTTACTTGGACTAAACCATGGTGGCATTCGTTTGATAGGCATGTTCTCTGACCCAGGGTTTGGTGTAAATTTGGAAGAAAGAGATGCATCAATATCTTTTCTAAATCTCTCAACACATTCACTGAAAATATTTCTTTCATTTGCTCTTGTTGGTAAATTTTGGAGTAATGAATTCAAATAATGAACAAAATTTTGAAATTTATCAGAGGAAGCATCAAATGAATTCCAATCATCTGTATTATAAAAAAAATATGATTAAGAAAAAAAATAATTAAAAGAATCTAAATATTTGATTATAAAATGATGATTTAGAATTTTACCCATTCTTTGGTCTTCACCAATGACAACTCTAGACACATCTTGATCTTCTAATTGAACACAACTATCTGCATTTGAAATAAGAATTAATTAATTTTGATAACCATAAAATTATTTAATATTTAATTGTAAAGACAATATCAACATTACTTGTAGTGATATTTTCATGAATAAGACTCCCTCTGACATCGTGGTCATCATCAACCAATAGAGTAACACCTTCTGTAACTTAATAAGATTAATCTAATTAGTTTTGTGAAAAAATATAATAATCATTAAAAATATGAATATTAAACTTATATCTCAAATGGACCTTACCAATACCTTGATCTTGCTCATTTGTTTTGTTTCTCTTTAGAAGATCTAAAATCTTCAACATATGTTTGCATGTGTTTCCTCTTTTTGCCCACTCACAATCACACGCATAAAAATCAGGTCCAAATTTTCTTACAAAATACCATTTGGTTGGAACAGTTTGGCTTCTCATCTTATATGTGTTATGGAGAAGATCATATGGATGACAATCTGCATCTGGTATTTTTTTTATCTTTCTAATGTAGTTATGTAATATCGTTCCTTTTTGAAGTTTGTTAGAAACTCAGATAGCTGCAAATATCTTTTATTTTTATAGAAGGGATCTACCCTATGAAGAAGTACATAGATAGCCAGTCCATTCTCCTTGTACATTTCTTAACACGATCACTTAAATGGTGACTCTTGATATGGAAGTGGTACGATTCTATGGCAGAATTAGTTTCTTGATTTGCATGAAGAAAGCTTCGAAAGTTTTTGGCCCACATTTCTAAACAAACAAATATAATGATGTCAAATAAAAATCAACTAAAATGATGTAAATACATAGAAACCATAATGAATAATTTGGTGAGCTTACCAATACGCCTCTCATCATGACACCAAGTTTTTTGAAAGCATTCAATTTTTTTTTTTCTTCTTTGAAATCTTCCATGAATTTTTTTATTGACTGAGTAATAATGCCTTCATCATCACTCTTTGTGTACATTATTTCACCCAATCTATTGAACATACTTGTTGCAATATCCTTATTGCTGACATACCTAAATTATAAAAAAAAATCACTTAGATATGATTTTGCACTATGTAATATTTGACCTCGTATATGCCCTTCACACGTGCCAAATACATAAAAGTATCTGACATTTAAAGGATAATCTACAAGTTACATTATAAAAGTTCACAAGTAACATTGAAACAAAATTTAGTGTTCATAAGTAACATTCAAACTAAATATTAAGTAATTAAAATGGGTTGAAGTTATTTTAAATTAAAAAAAAACTAAAGTCGATAAAAACCTGATTGCCTCAATCTGAGCACTAGCATCATCCGTCATGAATGCATTGACATGACAATATTCTTTACTTTGTTTTCCTCTTTTATAAACCTTTGTAAGCCATTCATTTATATACTCAACTTTATTTCTTGAGGATATGGCCCATGCAATAGGTATGTCGGCCTCTTGTTCATTGAATACAAGCAATGTATATAACTCATACTGCACATGAATAAACTATATCAATAAATAAAAGATATAAATGAAGAAATACATAGAAAAGAAATATCAAAGATTAATTTAAGATACATAAATATGGGCAACATTATTTTACTTACACCATATTTATTTGTTGAGAATGTGGACTCCATATATTTATTTGTTGAGAATGTGGAATCCATTTATTTGTTGAGAATGTGGAATCCATATATTAAATCCTCGATAATATAGAATTTCATATATTGTGGTTCAAAGGTTCAAAGGTTTGTTTGATATTTTGTTACAAGCAGATGTAAGATATTTTGTTTCATGTTTTTCCTTTTGTGTGGTTTAGTAATGAATGGCATGTGCCTATGGAATCTACTTTTCTTATTTTATTTTAGGTTTTTTATTTTTTCATTTTTTAAAGTTATTTTTGGATAAAATTTGACTATCCAAGATGAAGGTTAATGTTTGATCATGTCTACATGCAAATGGTTTTGATTAAATGTGTTGATATATATATATGTGTGTGTGTGTGTGTGTGTGTGTGTGTGTGTGTGTGTGTGTGTGTGTGTGTGTGTGTGTGTGTGTGATGGTTTGACCTAAGATGGATACTATGATGGGTCTATACCTAGGAGATAAATGTTTATGGAGGTTTCAACCTAATTTGCAAAAAGAATAATAATGGAAGTGTATAAGGATGCAGACATAACATGTTATGATGTCTATATCTTCAGATATGGAGGCCAATAAATACATGATGCCCTTTTGATAGGACAAAAGGATGGCAACAATATGGATGGTGATCAAACCTATGATATAAATGTCTACAATGATGTGATCAAGTTATGATATGACACTTCGAAAACAAGAGTAAGTTGGATTAAATGACAAATTAAAAACATATAATTTATAAGATATCAAACTGAAAAATTAACCAAACCATTGAACTCCTTATAAAAAAATTAACATTTTTTTTTTAAATTCATAGAAAATGGGGTTATTACATGAAAGATAATGCATTTTAAAGATTGAAGAAGAAAGCAACTATGGACAAACTTACCCGATTTTTAGAGTGCAATATGTAGAGATGGCCTTCCTTCACCGTGTCTGATTTGGAAATAGCTTTTAGTTGCCTACAAATATTTAAAAATATAATTGATTAGTAATTTAAAATTCATTAACATAAGTTTAAACAGTAATTAATCACTAAAAAAATAAGTGTAAACAAAAGTCAAATAATAAAAATACAAAAATTATTATATAAGATATATATTTAACAATAATGAAAAATCTATGAAACCAAGAACTTGTGTGAATTTTGAATCTGAATCTCCATTTTCAATAGCTTCTTTCATATTTGACAAATCAGCAGAAAAAACACTCAGCCATTCAAATTTAAATATTAGAGCTAGCCTTTACAATGGAAAATAGCTTAGTTTTTCATATTTACAAAATTGCAAACATTGGCAGTGTAAAATGCAGTCTAAAATTACACACCTAACGTGGTTTAAGATGACTAGGGTAATCTATTTGTTAAAACTTTCTGAACTAAGGAACCATTTTTCATCAATCAACTTTATCTTCTGGTTGTCTGAGTCTCCATTGCTGCTTGTTTGCCAAAATCTGTGGAAGAATATGGGATTTTTTTGCTGCTCCCAGTCCATTTGGAGGGGGAAATTTAGGTGCGCAATGCATTAGCGAAAGAGCAGGTAAACCACGCGTTGAGGATTAATGACAGGAAGAGCAGGTAAAACTATGCATTGAGGATTAATGGTAGGGAGATCGGTGCAGATTGTTGATGTACAATTTGATTGGACCATTTGATTGGACGATGATGGACTGGCGTCATGGCATGGGGGCATCCATGGAAAAGGCATGGCATGGGTGAACCATTTTGTTCGTTGCATAGCCATTGCCCTTCATTTGCAACATAGTGTCGCTATGAACATTTTCATCATTTGCTTTTAATTTTACTAGCAATTGCACCTTGGTGTGCAATGGATATGCCGAATAAGCATAGGACAATTGTAGTAAATTTTGATTTTTTTTTGCCTACATTTGTGTAGTAGATGAGGTCAATAGGTTGACCATTTATCAAATAATATTGTTTGTCTAGCATAGGTATGAATGGAGAAGTGATAGCTTCAAATCAATTATACATCCACTTACAAGGATTTAAAGATGAATGAAAAATCTTTGAATTGGGAAGATAATCAAGTTCAATTACCAACAAGGTCATGTTATACTTGCAAAAAGGAGAGAGGAGGATCAGAGAGATAGAGGGGTAAAGAGGGATATAGAGAGAATGAGAAGGAGAGATAAAGAGAGAGAGATAAGACAAAGAGACATAGAGCTAGAAGAGATAAGTATAATGAGGGGGAGAGAGAGGGAGAGAGAGGAAGAGATGGAAAGAGATGGATCATGGTAGGAAGTGATATAAGGAGAGGAGTAAAGAGAGGAATAGTATAGGGGTAGAGGGATATGGAGAGATAGATATAGAGAAACAAAAACATGTAGGTATAGAGGTCTAGGAAGAGGGAGAGAGGGAGACATATCTAGAAATAGAGGGGTGGAGAGAGAGATAGAGGGAGAGCTAAGGTAGATTAATGTAAGGGGATAGAGAGGGGGACGAAGAGGGAGAGATAAATATAGATATAGATGATGAGATAGAGTGATAGAGAGACAAAGATATAAGGAAATACAAGAAGATAGGGAGAGAGGAGAAGAAGAAGAGGAGGGTGGACAAAGGGAGAGATAGATAAATATATAGAGAGGGAGTGGGAAAGAAAGAGGGAGAGATATAATTTCTACATCAAGAATAAAAATTTATAAAGATTTACTTTTAACACAATTTAATAATGGCATTATATGAATAAACTAAATTTAATATTATAATAATATTACATATGTATTCACCATTTAATAATAATATAAATTCAATAATAATTTTTAAAAATCTCAAAATAACATTCATAAAATACTAGATAAAAAATTAAATAAAACACCCAATAAAAAAACTAATCGAGTGGCATAATATTTTGTATGGGAAAATCAAAATAAGATGTGCATAAAAAGGTATGAGAAAATTAAATAGATAATTGGTTAGTGAAGAACTCCCTTTGGTAAACTCCCCAATATGTGGTACTAGGTAAAAAAGTTAAGTTATCTACTTTTTAATACAATGAATAGAAATTTAAATGAAAATTCGATACCGATGGGGAGATGAGAGAAGTTTATTGCGTGTTCATCAATTCACGTGAGAAGTGCTACGCAATATGAATATTTGTGCGAATTCTTTTGCAGGAAAACCGGTGATGGTAGAATTAATGGTAAAGTAGTATAAATATTACTCACATCCATAAATTTTGGAAATATAACAATGTACCTAATAGACACAATATTCTATATATTAATGGTTCATTTTTTGAAATTTGGAAATAAGGAAGAAAGTTGCTCTAAAGTGAACTACAATTAGAGAATACAAATTAAAATGTGTAATGTGGTTTTTTGTGCATCAGTCAAATTTCAAAACTATATAAAATTAAAAGTAAAGAATAATAGATTAATATGTTGTATTAGAGTTTTTTTTCTTATTAAAGTTGAACCTATAAAATTGAAAAAGAAATATAATCAACATGTAATCAATAATAAGTCTTATGGAAATGAGAGCTAGAGCGAGGGCAACAAAAACCCTAGCCACTAATGATGGAGGAGGGTCCTCTGGTTCTTGAGCCTATGAGGGTAGCTCAGAGAATGAAGAATGTGATGGTGAATATCCTACATATGATGAAATGGTGAAGAGTTGCTTTGACGTGCTTCTTTAAATGGTTCCTCCAATGATGTGCTCATAAAAGGGAAAAAAATAGCATGAAATCCCTATTGTCAAGGTTATAATATGTTGTATGTATGCGACTCTAAGTCATAGAGCGGTTGAAGGTAGGGAAGGATAAACATGCATTTAAAGTGGTGAAGAAGAAGTTGGGAAAGCACATGAAAGCCATGAAGAAGTGTGAGGAGATACCTAATGTTATGAGAAAGATGATCTCATGTAATAGTTTTGACAAAGGTGACATGTTTCTCAAGGATGAGGAATGAGAGTGATTGGAGATAAGATTTAGGACCCAACAGTGACATCATGTGTCAGTCAATAAATGTGGTAGATTTAATTCCATGATCATAAAAATTAATCATCTAAGCACCATGATAAATTTTTGAATTGACACTTTAAGGTGTACTTTGTGATTCAAATGGTCAAGATGAATTACATTGTATTGCATACTTTATTGACTACTTTGAGTCATTGATCTAACATTATTATTGATTTAGCTTCTAAATATAAATTTTGAATCTGAACCCCTTTCCCATTTCTTAAATTTCTCATCACTAATCCTTAAGATAGACTTGTCATGGTGAAATCATAAAATTATAATAAATGTATCAGATATTGAATATTTATATATCAAAACATGATCGAAACAAAATCTTTGAATAAAGAAGAAACACACAAAGGAAATGATATCATATCAAATAAATCATGTTCTATCCAAAATGAATGCAAAATAATAAATCCCCTGACATCTCCTAGATAGTCAACACATAATAATATAGCAAAAATCTTAAGGTAAAACATTGCAGTTGGGCCATTTCAACACCTCTAATTCTAGTGCCTATTGGTAAGTAAGTATGCTACTAGAAACAAAAACCACAATGACAATGACAACATGATAAGAAATATAATATTTAGAGGTTGCATATAAAACAATTTTATATACGTATTTTCAAAAATAAATTTATTTTAAAATTTCATCCTCCATTAATAAAAATATATGTTCAAATTAAAAATTTAATTAACTATATCTTATAAAAAATATAGAAATAACTTTTTGAATGTTTTTTAAAAATAATTCAAAATAATAATTATATTTTTTTAATTTTTTATTATAACAATTTATAATAAAAATAAAATTATAAATTATAAAACAAAATATCATTGAAAATAAATATAAATAAACATTACATGATAAAAAGACTTTTTTTAGGGAAACTAAATTGATACGTTTTTAAAAAGTAGATGAGAATCTTTTTAAAGATGTTTAAAATGAATACCTATACACATAATTTGGAGAAGTTTCAAAGTTTTTAAAAATAAAATAACTCATTCGCATTTATGGAGGATAGATCATATCATCTCTAATTCACATTTATTGCGGACAAATCCAAGTCGTGGCACTAGGTACTCAAGTCCCTCAAAACCAATAATATCGTAAAAAAAAATTGTTCGTTCTTGGGCTATTTACCGATGGCTAATTTGATTCGAAGGACACATACATTGGAGTAGACAAAATTGTACTGAAAAATAAATTTTGGCGATCACAAACAATAGATGTGACATGTGATAGCACGTATCGCAAGGAATAGAGGTGATGATTGACGTAGGCTCGAGGCGGATGTATACGGCTAGAAAATTGCAACCCATTTTCAAAGATGTCTTTGGAAAAAGGGAAAGCGAGAACGCTACCAACATTAGTTTTCCATCAAATCGTGACCTGCAATTAGTCAGAGAAAAAATATCGGCGTCTGACATGGCCACAGTACTTTCAACCCATCAAAGATCTGATGGTCACGATCTTTGTGATCGTCGTGCAACTCCTAAAACGCACTATAGACCGTTGATTTGCAAAAGTTAGCCGGTGCATTCCATAGTAGGAAACACCTTCGGTGTAATAATCATGAGCAGGTTTTAATTTCTTCATACATAGCACGACAACTATATTTCATAATAATTTCTCGTGTATGTGATTTAGTCTACATTGATGCTACAAATTGATAGCCCAGATTTTGTTTTCAAGCTCTTACCTTTACCTATATAGCCATATGTTTATATAAGCCAATGATATTTTTTCACAGGTATTAAATTAAGAGGGACCCTTAAAAAATTTTGGTCCCCTCAACACAATTGTTTGGTGCACTCATTATGGAAAGGACCAGCCCACTGAGTGTGATGATATAAATGGATTCATGTAAGTGATTTTTTTATTTTGTTGTTTGACTTCCATGTTTTTTATTTTATTTTTTATCTTGGGAAAGCAACTATGTAATTTATAATCAGTTTAATATTTCATTATGGCTTAAATAAATGTTTTGCCTTAATTTATGACATATAAGGTGAAAACTATAATTCATGTTATCTTTTTATTTATTTACTTTTATTGAAAAATTGAGGGCTTATTGGGGGGGAGGGGTTCTATGAGGGTTCCATGAACTAGATATGAAGGAGTGAGAAATACGAAAAGGCAGCTGACGGATATCTTTTACATGTCATTCCCATTTTTCAATATACAAGACAAATTTATCTTTTGGTGTGAAAGTATGGATATGATCTACGTAGACTAATAAAAATACTTAGAATCCTTAGATTTTACAAAAACTATAACTGAACATGTCTTTCTCAAAGAGAAAAGTTGTCAAATGATTAACACACCCAATATGAAGAGCTTTAGACTAATAAGAACTAAAATTGTAAAGACTCGGGAATTGGAGACTCGTGACCTAGAAAAGAGGACATGGTCCTATTTACATTTGTTAAGTATTAGCAAGGAAAAAATTGAGAACATTTGATGTCTATGATTGGTTCAGGAAGGAAGGACTTCCAAGTATTGTGGAAGGTTATTAGTTTTGTCACTAAGGAGGATGAAATTTCACAGCAAACTATGCTTTTGAGTAGGGATGAGCAACCCTGAATAAGAATTGGATTTTTTTAGTTATTGCCACTTCTAGTGATCCCCTTTGGTGGACCCCTGTAGACCTTTAAGGTAGTTACATAAACCTTTGGCTTAATTCCTCGGCACAGTGTACTACCCATGTGGTTCTCGTTTCTCCTTGTGAAGAACAGGAGAATTTTCCATTGTGTCAGCTTCAGGGTGGTCAAAATTTGGCTATTCATGAGGCTTCTCTTCAGAATCCATGCCTTTGTTAACCCACTCTAAGGGGTTAATTTTATTAGTAGCTAAGTTCTACTTCAAAATCATAATATAAATTGCCTTGCATTTAACCAAATCTGCTTATTTAAACTTGAAATTCTCATCTATCATTGGTTTTATACATTTTAGACCAGTGTTAGCTAATCCATTTGCACCTAACACATTTTTACCATTTATTGGTTTTTCCATCACAAATATGAATGCTTTGCATACCCTTTTGTCAAATATAACTAGTGTGAGAGTTGAGAAATACAACACCACGGGAGCCCAAAAGATCTCTGCAAGCTGAAATAAACCTGTTACAAGGAGATGCAAGGAAGCAATAACAGAAAAACAAATACACATAAAATATGCTCAAAAGATGAGAGATCAATATTCACAAAATGTGTAATGTGATAATCCA
Source organism: Cryptomeria japonica (assembly GCF_030272615.1). Taxonomy (NCBI): domain Eukaryota; kingdom Viridiplantae; phylum Streptophyta; class Pinopsida; order Cupressales; family Cupressaceae; genus Cryptomeria; species Cryptomeria japonica. The sequence goes on along the minus strand of NC_081411.1, from coordinate 524,408 downwards.
TCAATACAATGATACAAAGAAAAGAGTTAACCTCTAATAGGTCAAGAAACCCTAAAAAGGAAAACCTAGGCTTGCACATAATAATTAATAAAAGAATTAATTATTATACACCTAAAGTTAGCTTAAGTGTAAAAGAGGTAAAGGGAACTTAAATAATTAAACAAATGTTGTTTTATTAATCAAGTAAAGACCCGATTACTCTAACACCCCCCCTTAAGCTAGACTTAGGAAGAAGCTAAAACCTAGAACAACTACTGGAAGCAGGAAAGATGGGTCCCGACAACAAAGCTTGATCAGATACCTAAATACAACCAAATCTTTATAAACCGGAGAAATAGAGAAAACCACATGGGAAAAAAACTCTACTCCAAACAGAGATGGAAAAGCAAGAGAAGGACTGAAAAATCCTCCAAACAAGAATGTTCCAAAAAGATAGGAACAAGAGAAGATCAGAAGAATCATTGAAGCATGAAGAACCTGCAAACATTGTTGAAGAATAATTGTTGATCTGAAGAAACACTGAAATAGAACATGACCAGGTAGAGAAGACTGTAATCTATATGAGTGCCCTCAAATGACACTACTTGAATCAGAAGGCAAACAAAGGCAAACAACTGAACTCGAAGATACAGATGGCATGAGAAACCAAAGCCCGAAGAGCTAATCAATCGAACCATGGAAGCATTAGAACCAACAGGACAAACCTCCCCATAATGCTGAAGAGGGAGAGGGACAGGTACACTGAAAATAATGGCCAACAAGAACTACATGACGAAGAACCAGGAACATCGAAGGTGCAGAGAAAGTACATAGTGTCATGGAAGGAACACTCACTTGACACACATCCAGAGATGTGTACACTTGATGCAATGGAAAAATTCTATACACAGATCATGACTACAATAGAGATCACTGAAACCTTGCTAGAGACATGGGAAAATGATTTTTCTCAACTGAAGTGTACTTTTAGTGACATTTTTCTGAGAATTGCAATGAACAATCCTTGATTCAGATTTTCAAGTTTTTGTATATGTAAACTTTTTGATGCAAATTTTTGCTATATATGTATATATTTTACTTTTCAATTTGGTATTGTTGTCAAAGGGGGAGTAGTAATATATATGTGTATTGTGAAAATTTTGTATGTATTAGCTGTATAGTTTGAAAATTTTCTAAGTGTTTCCATCAATGCCAAAGGGGGAGATTGTTGGCTTGATGATGATTGTAATGAATGACTTCATTTGTTGTCATTGATGGAACATGTACACACACACATATGTTCACATGACTACCAGAGTTACTTCTAAATATTACTTGTATTGCAATCGATATTGAAAGCTTAGTTTATGATGGTGTCAAACCGGTACATGTAAACAATTGGTATATACAGGAATGACCCAACACCAACTTGAAGACCCAACAAAGATTATCAAAGAAGCAATGGACGATAATTGGTTTATATGTTGACATAGGTTAACTCTAACTGGTATCGGTGTTCCAATTGATATTTATTGATTGTGTGATAAGTTATCACCAGTCATGATGACTTATCCTAACCGACAAATTTTGGTGATAATTTGTGATGAGTTATGTTTGATTGTCCAGATACACTGCACCTAGGAAATTGTGATATGATTTCCAAGACGACATGAAATCTAAATGTCTATATAATGACATTATGATGAACTATTTTAGAGATATGATATGGGATGATTTGATGCGAAGAAAGAAGTGCTAAGTTTCAGAATATGTTGGTAATGCAGTTTTGAGTGCGCAGAAGAGGATCTATTCAAGCAAGTTGTGCTACTTCTAGATCACACCACCTGTTGTTTTCTAATCACTACAACAGTCAAATCCCTTAACCGGGTAAACTCTAACAATCTTCATTATACAAATCCTTTAACAAGGTGATCCATTAGTTTGGATTCATAAATCCTCTACCAAGGTTACTCCTAATAGAGTACTACCTTCAACAGGGTATAGCTCCTAATAGAGCTTTGGGATCTTTAACAGGATTCGCTCCTAGCAAAGCACTTTTGTAGACCTTAACTGCTCAGTTACCTATTACTGCAGATAGTGAACTTGTGAGTCTCATCTCACCGTGGTTTTTCCCATTTGGGTTTTCCACGTATAAACACTTGTGTTATGGTGAATGTTTTGCTTATTGTGGATGCTTTAATATCATCTTGGATTGCATGCATAGTGTTGAGTAAACTTGTTAAGTATATCTATCAGTTAGTTTTTAAAGTAGTATTGTTTTTGGTGTCACTGATTCATCCCCCCCTCTTAGTGCTTTATAAGTCTATCATCATATATCGAGGGCTTCCTCATGTTTCACTTTGGTCATCTGGTATAAGCCTTCAGCCACCTTCCTTTAACTTCTTTGACTGTCCTATCCCGGAGGGTTATGATGTATTCCATGCATGTTGTGAGATAAGATAAGCATTACCACCAACCAGTAGGAGTAGATAGACTGTTGCACTCAACCTGCCAACACCTGGTGGGAATGGATCTTTGTCACCTGCCAGCCAACAACTGATGGGAACCAATTGACATTACGTTTCTCTCTCTATTTCTGGGATTGCACTAATATAACTTTCTTGAAATTAAGCAGATACATCTTCAACCAGACATATGATCTGGTATTTCATAAGCATCTCCATCCTGATAAATGATCAGGTAGGCATGCATCTTGACTACTTAGCTATCTTGAGGTTTCATAACTTCCTCTCCATTTCTATCATTCTTCTCTTCATCTGGAACCTCAAACACCTACATTAGAGTACTCAGCCATGAAGATCACTCTGCACAACCATTGTCAACTTGTACTTATATTTTATGACACATATCGTGCTACCTATACATCCAATGACAACATCTTCATCCAGCGGGAGTCTTGTTGGTTGACATGAAACTTGCATACTAGTTGACATCAATGACAATACAATGCCAACAATCTCCCCCTTTGGCATTGATGTCAAAACACTCTGCATTTCCACAATCGGTTCAATCTCCCCCTTTGACAACAATGACAAAGGGCCAAGACAGTGTTCTGAGTTATCCTCCTCTGCAAGTTACTCTCCCCTTTTGTGAATGAGGGTGCTCATAAATTTCACTTTGCTACCGGTCAGATTGGACATTCTCCCCCTTTAGTATGTTGAAATTATTCTTCTAAAGTTGTTTTGACACTAATTTTCTAATACCAAGTCTCATACCAATTTTGTTTCTTCCTTAAGATACTCGCCCCATAAAGCATTCATACCTTTTCAAGCCAATTATTGTTGTTGTAGAAAGAAAAATTGAATAGACAACTTCTCCAAATCTCAAACCTTCCAAGATGGTAGCAAAAATTGTTATTCTCCCCCTTGGAAAGTTACTTTGAAGTCTGAAGTTAATCTCCTCCTCTTTATACCAAAATTCTGTGAATCTGCAAATTGAATAGACAACTGGTACAATTATCACAATCACAATTATTGGTTGATGGTTATTCTTCCAACCTATGAATTGAAGAGACAACTCACACAACTATGAAAAACACAAACCAACCGGTGGTACGCACTCCCCTTGAACTATAGATCTTTTCATGAATTTAAGTCCTGAAGGAGAGGGGAACATCTCCCAACTTGTGTCTTAGATGCAATAAATTTCCTATCATGGCTCTTTGGTCTGATATACATCCGGTGAACCATCATCTTGGCCTAATTTACACTTGCATCATATGCACATGTTATTCACTCATTGAACACCTTTGGTCTTCTCTACTGGTCTATCCTTAAACCAGAGCTCCAATCTGCTCCTATACCAGTAGAAATGTGCATGTATGATCTGCAGATGTTCTTCCACTCCCATGGTATCCATCACAACCTTGTAATCATAATCTTGCATGTCCACATTGCCAAATCACATCAACATCAAGTCAACTACCAAACTGGTTGAATCATAGTGAAATATGTACATAAGGTTGACTATCAGACCAAAACATTTTCACATAATACTTCTCCAATATTGCCTCAGACATGGTTTCTTCAATTTAAGCCACTAGAGTCACTACAATTATCTTGGAATACATTAACTTACATAATCTGCAATTCCAGTTAACCCCATTCCAAACCAATATCTCCACTAGAACACTTTATCCACTAAACTCCATCTTCCCGAGTCAAATGCCTCTGCTACCATATTATCGTTTAAACCATCCATTGACACTTGTAGCAGTAATCCATCTCGCATATGTAGATGTGTGGCCAAGGCACTAACTATATACACTACCATCTCATCTTCTCTCTTATACCGTTAGCAACCTGTCCTTACAATTGTTCTTTTTAGAAATTTGGGGGTGAATGATGTGAACAATACGTGGCTCCCCCTAAGGTCCTGCATCTCCTTACATTTTAGGAGATATTACTTGTGCATTGAATGCGCAATGCCTGCCCATGGCCATATCCTTTTGCTTCCTTCTCCATACTTTCTTGATCTCATTCCTCTTCTTCATTGTAACTTCTTGAGCAGGATCAGTCTTTCTTTGATAGACAACCCTAGCTCTATAATATCTTGCAATGTGGCCAAGATTATTACAATTGTAGCACACTGTGTTCATGCCAAATAGATGATTAGAGGGTCTTCTATCAATTTGACTTGTTCCTCTTCTCTAGACCATGTTATTGTAACCAACTACCAAAACGAATTGATTTCTTGATCTTGTAGGAACACTTCTCCTTTTGTTCCATGCAGGTCTTTGATTCTCATATGCTTTATAATTTCTTTCATATTGAGCATGACTGTTACACTTTGCACTTTTGTTGAAAGAGGAAGAGTAGGGGTTGCCATATGACTGAATTTTTTTCTTTCTGCATTCATAACTTCTATGGCCAAGTCCATTATATTGGTAACATATAGCATTTACATTTCTTGGGGCAGCAAAAGAATTCTTGTTTACATAACTAGGAGAGTGCATATGCATGTTTCTACGTTCTAAATTCCTATGCCCATATGCATTACATCTATGAAAAACTAGATTGCAATACCCGGAACAACCAACTTGACTTTTCCTAGACCTCTTTTTACATTCATCTACTTTATGACCATATCCTTTACATGAAAAATAGTAATAAGATAAGGAGGACTTATAACTTACAAATTTATTTTGCCAAACATGTGGTGATCTTGCAAGCTTGTTTTCTCCATTTCTACTTCTCTGGAGATTTATCTTGAGTTGTTCATTTGCTACAACCCTTTCATCTGATCCCTTCTTTCTCCACACTTGTTTTGTCTTGTGAGCAGTAGCATCTCTTGGTCTTCTACCAGCTGGAGGTTTGCCAGATTGTCTTCTTACATCCTTCTCTCCAATGAAGCCATCTTCAAGAATCTTACCTTTTCCTTTTGAATCAACATTGTTTTTCCTTGTAGTTGAAGCTTTTGTCCTCAAACTCTCAATAGTTGTATTCAAATCCACCTTCTTTCTTGGGGCATTCCTGACAGTGAAGGTCTGATCATTACCTTTTTCACTTGGAGAGACAAAATGTATTTGCTTCTTAGATGTCTTAGCACTTTTTGAACATTGACCGACATCATATTGAATTCCTCTGGTATCCTTTGAGTGCTTTTGTTTACTTAACATTTTATCCAAAGCATCGATACTGCCCCCATACCAGATTCTTGTCTTGAGTTCATCTTTGTACTTCTCAAGCTCTTTCTTGATGTTCTCCAGTTCATTATTTAGCTTCACACACTCTTCTTCCTTGGCCTCTAGATCTGACTTTGTTTCTTTATTTATCTTCTTGGCATCTTCCATTTGAGCTTTCAGATCCGAAATACATTCCTTAGATTCTTCAAAACAATTATTCAACCGGTCTTGTTCTTCAGCAACAACCTTCTTGTATTTTTTGTATTCTTTTCTTACTTTGTTGAGTTCCTCAAGTGCACTTACAAGTTCTCCTTCAAGATCTACTACAACTTCAGTTTCATTATCTTCTTCTTCATCACCACCAAAAACATCTTGCTGGTAGGATTGATCTTCATTGTCACTCCTTGATGTTTGTTTTTCACTTTGAGTCTCTTGAGCCATAAGGATATGAATTTCCTCTTTATCTTTGTTGCAACAGCTAACTGACTTATACTTATCATCTGCATGACCATATGTTTTAGTACTCATCTTGCTTCCACAATATGGTTCTGCTATGCTAGGTTCATCTCCATAGAGTTTCTTCAATCTATCCCATATGCTCTTTACAAATTTGCATCTTTTGACTTCAGAAGACACTGCATTAGATAATCCATCGATTATGGCCACCGTTGCTTCAAGATTGCACTCATACTTTCTCATAGCATTAAGATTAGTTGGAGGACATGTAGGGACAAAGAATCCATTCTTGGCAGACTTCTAGACATCAAAACCTAAAGAGGATAGGTAGACTTTCATTCTACAACTCCAAACATAATAGTTTCAACCATCAAAAACCGGTGGAGGAATCAACTCAAACTTAACCATTGTGTTCACACACCATAATCTACCCAAGCTAGAGAAATATTATCTAATAGGGAACCTAGGCTTTGATACCAATTGTGGAACATAAGCTATCACTAAGAGGGGGGTGAATCAGTGATAACCAATAATTTTAAAACAAACTGTGCTTCCTGGTAGGATACAAGAAAAGATCAACAAAGAACGCAAGCACACACAAAATCCCATCACATAGCACTAGATATACGAGGAAAACCCAATGTAGGAAAAAACTTGGTGAGAAACGTTGTTGGGGTCTACTGCTCCAATCCAGCCTCACAATGAAAAATTGTATTACAAATTTTAGGGCACCAACCCCTAATCAGTTTTGGGCACCAACCCAAGGAACACCAACCCTTGCATTGAGCACCCACTCAGTGATTACAAGATAATATAAAATCAATACAAAAGTATAAGCCTTGTTACAAATGAGTTTTGTAACCCCTGCAACACTTTTCTGCTTCTACTTTATCGGTTGCCCCTGTCGGTTTAAATTTCCTTCACACTCTGTTTCTGCTTCACCGAATCTCCTTCTTCACCTTTTTGGCTTGCTAGATCTCCTCACACACTCAATAAGATTTATTGAATCCCCTTCACTCTTTGTCGTTGCCTTACCGATTGAATCTCTGTCGGTTTGAGTGACTGTTATACTCTGCAACAATTTTACTGGTTGCCTCTTGTCGGTTCTTCCTTTGTTTATCACTTTCTCAAACTCAGTCACTTCACACTTTTACAATCAACACACAAACTGAGAATAGCTCCCAAAGACATCAATCACTTAGGTTTTCGTTCACCGTAATTATGTCTGCTTTCTTGCCAAAAATGCAATTCAAACTTTTTGCGCCTAGGGTTTTCTTCACTGACTTCAATCCGTATCAGATATGATCTTCCTTCTTGGATCGACAACTTGTATTAAATGCAAAATTTTTGCCTTTTCGATCCTTCCAATGCACATTTGTTATTTTTAGCAAAACTTAACTTGTTCATCAGACTTGATTTTTGTTGATCACCATAAATGATCCAACTATTTCCTTTTCTAAATCGAAATGCGTTCAGATGTCCTACATGGAACATGCAACCAAAAATATTTGCCTTTCGATCTGCATTGATCCTTAATCATTTGCAACAGATTCATGATTTACGGGTTCTTCATTAAATGTCGACCTGTCCCGATGCAACTACCTCACCAATGCACAATCACCGACCTTTGCATATTCACCACCTAGATGCCACGTGTCATCTCTTTCGGCATCCACGTTGTCGGGTCAACCTTGGTCATCGACAATATGCACTACTGGTCTGATCCAACACAACCGATTAGACGCCACTTCATGTTATGCATTTCCGGTGCCGATTAGGTCCAAGATTAGGTCCATGTTATCTTGGACCACACTTGCCAAGTTGTATAACTCTCCAAGGATAAATCTATGTCTGTAAATCACAATCCTTGCCTTCTCCATCATTATCCCAAACCCTCATCTCAATTGGTTTGCCAAAGTGGCAAACTCATCACTTCTTACCGCTCATTTTATGTCCAGGTGGCTCATCATGCCTTCTCTTGTTGATCTGATGCATATCCTTGGTTTGATATATCAGAGGCTTCCTCATGTTTCACTTTGGTCATCTTTTATAAGCCTTCAACCACCTGCCTTTAACTTCTTTGACTGTCTTATCCCAGAGGGTTATGATGCATTCCATGCATGTTGTGAGATAAGCTAAGCATTACCACCAACTGGTAGGAGTAGATAGACTATTGCACTCTAGCTGTAGGAGTAGATCTTTCTCACCTGCCAGCCAACAACCGGTGGGAACCGGTTACATTGCTCCCTCTACTTTTAGCATTGCACTAATATGACTTTCTTAAAATCAAGCATATACATCTTCAACCAGACATATGATCTGGTATTGCATAAGCATCTTCATCCCGATAAATGATCGGGTAGGCATCCATCTTGACTACATAGTTGTCTTGAGGCTGCATAACTTCCTCTCCATTTCTATCATTCTTCTCTTCATCTAGAACCTCAAACACCTACATCAGTGTACTCAGCCATGAATATCACTTTGCACAATCATTGTCAACCTGCTCTTGTATTTTATGACACATATCATGCTACCTCTACATTCGGTGACACCATCTTCATCTGGTGGGAGTCTTGATGGTTGACATCAAACTTGCATACCGGTTGACATCAATGACAACACAATGCCAACTGTTGGTGTAAATAATTATTCATCTTGGATATTATTACACTTTACTTAAGTTTACTTAGGAAATGCATTTCATCGTAGTTTGGGTATGAGACACTTGGGTGTTTGTGCCACATTGGGATAGTGTGTGTAGGAGAATTTCAACCTTTTATGGTGTTGATCTTGTTACTACTCTATCATATCCACTTATTATGGAGTGATAATTCCACCTTTGGTGGGTGATCCACCTCATGTGGAATATTTTATTGTTTCTCCTACCTACCACACCTATTTCCTACCTACCCTTGTTTCTTATTGAGCCACATGTCATGTTTGTGTGCTCACAGATCCATATAGCCTTGCCTATATAAGCAAGTTCATATTCATTGTATGTAATAACCATTGAACAATGTTTGATGATCTAGTTGATCAGTATTTTCATCTTGATAGAATACGGTTTATTCCTATCATCTATTTTGTTCTCTCTTATTTGTGCTTTCCATTGCCTCTAGATCTTGGCAAAATATCACACCAACATTCCCAAATTGCTTTACAAATTTGGAAAAGAGGGGAAAATCTCTCACAGAACCAAATTTAAACAAGAGCTACCATACATTAACTTGATCAAACAAGGAAAAGAAAAACAATAAGTAAAGAAATGAAAACAAGACAAGAAACAAAAACATACCTTGCTTGATCAAGATGCTTCTCAAGAAGTTGCAATCAATCCTTCATAGGAAAAATGAAGCTCTTTAAATATATAATAAACCAAACTCCAAACCTAACCATGTGATAGGGAGGATCTCACAAAAGAGTTGCAATTTTTAGTTTGTAGGTTAGAAAGAGGTCTCATAGTGGGCTCCCATGTTTGTTTACTCCCTTCTCTTCTCTTGTATTAATCCCAACAACTAAACTCTTTTTGAAAACTCACTATCAACTTGTTTGCTCCCATTACTCAAGATCATGGCTAGGATTCACCAGGGTAAATCCAATCACCAAGTTGTCAAAATCTTCAACATTCACTTGCAGGGGACTAAGAGTATTTTGAGATGGTGTATCAATTCCCACCGTGTGTTTCTATGATTGATTTCACTCCATTTCTCCATCACTTTCACTAGTTCCTATTTTCTAGGCCTAGTAGCCCTAAGAGCCCCTATTAGCCCTACCTTCACCGTTTTTTTTTCAATTGCTCAGAAAACCTCCAAAAGACCTCCTAAGAGATTTAGTGATCTGAATACCCTTTTGGACAATCTTTTAGATTGAGGAGGTTAGTTTGTCTGATACGTACGTACAGGTACAAACCCCAAAATGGCTCTTTTTGAGGGTTTAAGGGTTAAGAGACTTCTCCAATAAGATTTGTTGATTCCCACACTCTGTCACACCTCCATACTTATAATGAGACTCTTTTAGGCTTCCTTCTTCCATTCCAAACACTTCACACAACCATATTTGATCATCCCTGCAAACAAAAGTGCACATAGCAGTCAAGTTCCCTAGCCGGGCTATGACAGAGCTCGCCTAGGACTTGATAGTAAATTGTTTCAAAGAAATATCCAAGGCACCAAAATGGATTTACACACTTTAAATAGGCTCCATTACTTTAATCCCAAGGGCCAATAAGAAAACACAATGGGATTTCAAGTAGGAGCCATTGTGAGGGTATTGATCCCTTGCGTAGACCAAGAATAGTGCGGTTCAAAACAATTTACAAACAAAGCCCTAAACCTACACTATGAAAGAGTATAAACATTCCTAATCACCACAAAAAGGTATGTTAAACCACCATGAAAGGACAGTACCAAGATCAATCCATCTGGTACGGACTGCTATAACCAAAATTACAACTTTTATGCAAAAATCTGAAAATTGCCTTCAAGTGTTATTCAAAATTTGCTCTTGGATCTTCCAACCCGTTTATAATGATTTAAAAAGAATTTTGTATGCCTCATTTCTCATAACCAACCCCCCATCAGTTTCTTAACCACAGATTTGATCAATTTTTAAAAAGTTCCTCCAAAAGTTGCAAAAAGTTGTCAAGCAACAATGACAACTTTTGCTCCACTTTGCATTTTTGAAACTTATGCATCTTTACTCACTCCAAACCCCCTAGGATGGTTCCCTAACACTAAAACAAAATTTCCAAAATCCTTTTGAGGCCTTAAAAAGAGTTTTACACTATTTTACAAAATGATGTCATTTTGGCTTACAAGGGCACATTCGCCAAAACTGAGAAAACAAACTAACACTAGAGACAAACACACTTCAAATAACCCTAAAACACTCTTTTGGACCTACCAACAATCCAATATTCATTAATTGATCCTATTAAGGATCATCCATTCCAAAATTTTGAGAATTTAGCAAGAAATCAAGGTGCTCCTGCACCACCATGTCCAAAGATAATTAATATTGCAATAAAAATGACTATCAAAGAGGAGGAAGAATAGGTCAAACGCCTTGTAAAGCCCACATATGATAGATAGGAGCCAAAATGACTAGGAAAAGGGGATATACGTGGTAAGAATGAAGGAAAACATGGTTCTCAAAGCCATGACTTTTGCTGGCGAAAAATGCCTTCCAAAAACAACAATGTGTTTCAAAACGCAGCTAGGAATGCATAAAAATTGACTTGTACTTGCCACGCCCCCCTAGCTTCAAGGATTCTCCACCAAAATCGGACTATGTCTTTACAAAATCAAACTCTAGGAAGGAGAATGTTGGTCGGGTTCTTGAGGAGAAGAAACAAGTGCTTTGTTTTGAAGAACACATGCAATTGGGTTTCTAAAACCCTTTTACAAGTTTTAATTTGTTTACTTTTCCATCTCCAAGGCAAATTCAGGTTTGTGAGAGAAAAGACAAGTCACAAATACTTGTAATAGGTAAATAAAACCCCTTTTACAAGTCAAAAACAACCAAAAAGACCAAAAACATGTAATAGGGAAATAAAATCTCTGCTACAACTAAAAAAAAGTAACTTTAAAACTTGTATTAGGGAAATAAAATCCCTGTTACAACTTAAAATCACTTAAGTAAGAAATTTTTAAAGAAATTACAAGTTCTTTTTAAACTTATAATTTTAAATTCACTTCCAATGTGTCCAAAAAGTTCCTACAATGACTTAAAAGACATAAAACATAAAAGGGGGAAATAAAAAGTAAGTTACAAGTGTGATGCTAAAAATGTGGTAAATAGGAAAGGCATACACATATAATGAGACAATAAAGCATAATGGAAAGCTTAATTGAAAACTAAATTAAAGATGCAAACCATAAGCCTCCCTTGAAATGTCTCATTTTCCTCTATTCTTGAGGACCTTGAAGGTGTTGGATTGTTTGGCTCTCAGCGGAGCAATGACCTCCAAAGTGGCAACTCAAGAGTTGAGTAGCTACTTCATGATTGATTGTGCAAATGATATGAAATGCATGATCTAAGAAACTAGATTAACATGCTATGATTAATCCAAAATGCTAATTACTAGATGATTGAAATAAAAAATTTCTATAGTAATGATGCTACAACTATGAATGCAAGGGATCCTTATTGCTCCAAAATGAGAGTTATTTATAGGAATTCCAAGGCCAAAGATGAGGTGGTAGGAATCGATGGTCCAGATTTGATTTGAAGATATCAAGGGTCGAGATTGAGGAAGTTGGAGAAGAGGTTGGAGGAAGGGACACTTGTCATCTCTGTGGTGAAAAGTGTTAAGGATCCTTGCTCATGAGAGGGCAAGTGTCCAAGGGAGGAGACATGTATCCCAAGGGGAGAATATCCACACCATAGAAGGTTAGGATGCGCAAGATAGGATAGGGTTAGTTAAACCCAGGGTTAGCTGGAATGGGTTAGGTTAGGGGATGGTTAGGTTAGGTGGTTAAAAGTTAGGAGCCACGTGCTCGTTTGAATTTAGAAATTAAATATTTGAAAAATGGTAATTAATCTTAACAAACTTGAGTTTTTTCATTTTAATTAGGGATTAGAAGAATTGATTTTAAGTGGGGGAAGGATTAATTAATCAAAAGGGGATATGAAATGAATGATATAAATAAATCACGTGGATTTATTTACTGGTAGATGAATAGGGAAATTAATCAAATTACTTATGAATTCAACTAATTGGGAAGGGGATTAATTAAATAACTGCGTATTTAATTAATTATCTTTAGACCATTTTTAGGTGTATACAAAAAGTTCTAAAATTACATAAAATGCACTTGTAATTGACTTAAAATTTCCCTACAACACTAAAACTGAAGAAAATTAAAACTTGCAACCAAAGGAAAATTTTCTACCTGCTGCCAGGAAGAAAACACCTGAAATTGAAGAAAAACATAGCAAACTAATTGGAAATGCAATGAAATATGACTCCTGGATCGAGGATGGACTGAGGGTTAGTCCAGTCCAGGGGCAATGCAAAATTTTAACTTGGGAAGCATGCCTTAGAGTAAAATTTTTCATTTTTTAATAAAAAATTCAATGTAGTAGTCCTATTTTTGAAAACAAAAAACAAGGACAACAAATTCTCCCACCTCTCAAGCAATTCAACGGTCAACTCAACTTGGATCATGAACTGGGCCACGATTTGGCTGCATATCCCATGGATTCAACAACAAAGATTCTAACTATTGATAGAATTACAGGAGGTAAGACAATCCAAAGTGCTTCAATGTGTGTTTTCTTACCTAGTTCTTGCAAAAAAAATTAGTAGCCTGATAGAGAGGGGGGCATTCTCCAATAAAAATCCAGTTTCTATAAAGTTAGTACTACATTTTAGTAAAGTAAGAATCTGAGAAAAAAATGATCTAATTTTATCTCCTAATTTTACATGGAACAAAATTGCTAGGACCAACAAACTCCTATTTATGAAGTTTATCTTAAGTTAACATCATATTCGTTTTCACTAACCTCACAAAGAAAGAAATTTGGGATTGCAAAGGTTCAACTAGAACTTCAAACCAATTCCAGTTCTAGGAGGTTTAACTAAATGGTTAATTGATTATAACCCAACTTGATTGAATATTTATTGTTTACTGTTGCATCCATTGTAGACGATCTTGATTTTGGTTCACCATTAAGAATATTTTTCTTATAATTTTTTATTGTTTACTCTTCTGGACTTTTGGAAGTTCAGTAAGATCAAAGTGCTTCGAAAAGGTGAAATTTCTTTTGTCTGCGTTGAAGAAGTAACTACTTTATCTCCTCAAATCTATAGTTGTCAGGCAAATTTCAACAAGGTCTAAGTTCTATAAAATTATTGAAGTCCCATCCATGATTAGTCCTAGAGTAGAGTGTTAGAGTTATGTCCAATGCCCTGAGGGAGTTTCTTAGAGATAGTTATTTTGCATTCTTTTATAAAATTCAAATACTTAAGCCCTTTGGTAGCAATTTGAAGAAAAGCTCTTGTGATATCCTTCTCTATTTTTTTTGGTCTTGAGGATATGACTTCATAGACTAGGTACCTCCTCAAAGATCCTCCAAGTTAATCTTGCTCCAATAGCCATATTTTATTTGTAGAGACCTTTTAAGCCATCATTGTTGTCAACTAGAGGCTGATAGACCAAATCCCATTTTACTAGTGGGAATTTCCATTCAGTAGGACTTTGACATAAAAAGTTCCAAATTTCTTAAATAGGGATTTAGTAAAATGTTGAAGAGATTTCATAGCCAAGAAGTAGACAGACATAGATTAGAAAATTGCCTTGATTGAGATCTGTCCACGATCAAGACTAAGTCCTTTACCTCTATAAGGAGAAATCCAAGTCTTGATTATTTTCAGGACGATTCCAATGACTTTTTTTGCATGTGCCCACAATAGTGGAATGCCCATATATTTGAATTGAAGGCTCTTATTTCAAAGCCTAGATCAAAGGCTGGAAGTTCTTGGCATAATCTAGTGTTGAAAAAAAAACTCAAGATTTCTGTGAATTGATAAGTTGCCTCAAAGATTTAGAATAGGTAGTTAAAGCTCTTTTAATTGTTGTTGCTTCTTTCTTAGTTGCTTTACCAAATAAAATCATGCCATCTACAAAATGCAAACCTTATGGGTTGTTTGCATTATAGTTTGCACCTTTGGGTACAACATAGAATGGGATAACATGTAAGATATAACTTGTTAGAGCTTTAATTCAATGCAAGACACATCTCTTCTTTCAAAAGCTTCACTATTGATTGGAATGTGGGGATTCCAAAAGCTTCACCAATTGCAAGATTTTCCAAGAGTATGCCATTAGGTGCCAAAATCACTCTTCTTTCAATGTCATAATGTTTTGCAAGAGGGAAGTCGACAACTACCACAATTTTGCTCCTAACTATCTTCTTGGCAGTAGTTAATGGAGAATGTTCATCTCGACCAAATATTCTCTTTCTGAATTCTCCCAACTTGAAACATCCTAAGTTGGTATCACCGACTTCTCTCTATTTTGAAATAATTTGTCTCGGGGAGGAATCCTCTCTGTTCATTCTTGATTTGTGCTTGCTGGGAAGTATTCACCACCTTGGTGGTTTCTGCCATTCCTGGAAAATAAATTAATTAACATTAAATTCTCAATAAGAGATTTTTTAGAAATCCACCAAGGGAAGAATTACATGCTGCCAATTCTAGATTTGGAATAAATAAAAACCTTAAAAAATAAGAACTTGTGGATAAAAATCATGCCCTGGCTTTTCTTCACTTTCACTTTTGCTTCAATTTCTTCAAAATGTGACATGAAGAATGAAGTCTAAAACCTTATTTAAATAGGAATCGTCAACCAAGTTGCAAAGTTGGCAATGAGATAATTTTAATAGTTGCATTAATTCATTCAAATCACACTTCATGTTTCCTTAATGAGAAAGAGACAACTTGTCATTCTAGTGGACCCTACTTGTTATTCTTGACTTCAAAAATAGGAACATCCATAATCTCTTAAGTTATGCTTCATTAATGCGAAATATTCCATTTTGCATGTTGCCAACTTGTCTTCCACACGATTCTTTCTATCTTGGGCGTATAAGGGACATCTTGGAGGATTTCTTTGTCTTCGAAAAAATTTCGTGGTCTATTTCCATTTCTGAGGAATTCTTTAGCATATATCAATCTGGAGTAGGAAAATTCCTTGTGAAATTCTGCCATTTCATGTTTTGCTAATGCTTGGGCATGTTCTATCTTGAAGAAGGAATTTTTTTTGACATTTAACCATTTTTCCTTTTTTCAGGAATTTTGTCTTGTCTGGAGTCTAGAGGTGAAGAATTTCTAACACTTTGCTAATTTTTTACTGTTTATAAGAATTTTGGCCTAAAGGAAGGAGATTTGGTCATGAGGAAAAAATCCTCCTCAGTTGGGATTTTGCACCACAGGAGCTTGCTTGAGCGCATTTTGGAGTTGAAGGAGGAATTTTTTATTTTTGGAAAAATCCTCCACTGTCAGTGATTTGTGCCCTCCTTGTAGTCCTAGGTGCATTTTGGAGGTGAAGGAGGAATTTCCTCCTGCAAGGAAAATCTTCCCTACCTTGGGATTTGCATCCAAGGAGGGAGATGGGTGCATTTGAGGGGTCATGGAGGAATTTTCAAGATATCACCCTCTTTTGGATCTTGTGCATTTCGAGTGGGGTGAAGGATTGTTTAAACTTTCAAAGATTCCTCCCGTTCTTAGGAATTATACCCAAGAATAGATTTTCCTTGCCTTGTCTTTTTCTAGGAGGATTTCCAGATAGCCACAATTTGATCATCTGCCTGCTCTTCAACTTTTCCAAATTTAGAACTAGATATTCAAGAACATTTTGCCATCAATGCTTTGCCAGTTGCCAGAGATAGACTTTCCAAAAACAGGTTTACTAAAAATAGTAAGTTCTTCCAAACACCAAATCAGGGCAATTTGGGACACAACAACACTTATAAAAATAGGATTACTAAAAATAGACACTACTAAAAATAGTAAGTTTGTTTAAATGGAAAATTAGGCCAATCCAAGCTGTAGTGAAACTTACTAAAAATAGCAAGTCCCCAAAATTCACTCAATTTTCATTGGTAGCTTCCTTGAAGGGTTCTCATTTCAATGCTTCGCTTAGATTTCACAAAACCCTAAGCTACTGACTCTGTTTCTTTGTCTGAAGGATAAAAAACCTTAAATAGATAATACAAGCTTCTAGACTTAGCGAAATTTCTCCAATACACCTATAGACTTAGCCAAAATTCACCAAAACACTTGGGGGACTTAAGGAGATTGAAGAAATTTCTGCCAAACCAACCAAAAGACCAAGTTGACAGAAATGTAGGGGGTCTCCATTTGGAAATGAGAGAAAAATCAACTTTGCAAATACCTTCGATTTTTATTGATAAATCGACAAAGAAAATTACACAGATTGAAACCCACAATTTTATTAAAAATTTGAGAAAATTTCTACAAACCCTAGGCATACAGAAACCGTAGATGCCTAGGAGGATGACTTTTGAGTTTGAAAAACCCTTAGCCATGAAAGACTAACAAAAAACCAAACAATTTTTAGAAAATTGTGCAAAACAAATTCAGAAAAAAACCTTTGAACAAACACTGCATCCGATGCGAGCTGAATAGGTGCATAAAATCCATAATTTTTTGTGTGGAAAATGTGCAAAAAATATTAAAAAAACACAAGTTTGTTGTAGAACTTGACGCGATTTGAAAATGTAGAATCCAACACAATTTTCGACATAAAAGAATCTTGCGACTTATCTTTGAAAAAAACTGCGATTTGTAGTGCAAGGAGGCTGCAAATTGCAAACAAAGAGAACCTGTTTTTTTTTTTTAGAAAAAAATTAGGTCGTGAATTCTATAGAGAAAAACCATAATTTCTCTCAAAAACACCTGTGATTTCTCAGACAAATAGAGTCCTCAACTTTCAGGATTAAAGAAACTGCAAATTTGCCACTAAATAAGAATCCATGATTTTTATCAAAAGAATTGTTCAAAAAACTCCTGAATTTTTTCTTCTTCATGTAACTACAAATTTTATTAGTAAAAAAATCACCAAAACATTTATTTGCTTTGATACCATGAAATGATAGTTGATTGTTAGTCCCCGCCTTTAAGGCAAGAGACTAATGTTTTCATTCACTTCTTTTTAATTAATGGAGATTTTGGAAACTATGTCAACAAATAAGAATTAAAGATATACCATAGTTTGTAATTATTTTATTTTTATATTTAATTTTTTATTAATTTTTCTTTTTTCTCATTGACAAGTCATATTTTTGCTAGGGTTTTAAAAATATTTTGAAAAAAATTATTGTTTGACCTATCAAAACATTACATTAATATAATAGATTAGAAGTTCTATAATAATTTAGAACTTCTAATCTATTATATTAATGTAATGTTTTGATAGGTCAAACAACAATCCTAGCAAAAATATAAAATACTTACTCTGCACGAGATACTTGGAGTAGGAAAAATGAAAGGAAACTTTTTAATATTTGTCCTGCGCGTGTAGGTACATGCTTCTTAATGTCAACATCAAGGCCGCAGGGTTCTGGCATTCGTATGGTAGGTTTCTTAATTTTTGCGTTAATTCATTTCAAGTGCTATTTTCGCCACTTTGGTTTAATGGTGGTGATGATACAGGAGATCTGAAACATTGGTCGAAGGTAAGAAGGCATTTCAGCAAAGGGAATAGGTAAGTGAAAAAGTATCAGTTTCTGTGACTGCCATTTTGTTGCTCTGAATTTTTTGCAATTGATTTTGGGCTTAGACATGCAGCAATGAGCCAATGGATTTGCTTTTGAGTGTTTAGGAACAAACCCACAAACTTTAAAGTCCTCTACAACTTATCTTCGGTCAACAGTAAGTTGACAGGCAGAACGTAATCATGGTCCAGACGAACAACCGCACAGTTGTCCAATATTACTGCATCAAGCACTTCTTCAAGCTCCATGATATCGCCCGTGACCACTTCTTACGATATCTCTTTATGGTTTTTTACAAACACGGTCTCTTGAGGCAATTTTCCAATGAAAGTTGCTCAAAATTCTTGAGCATGTAATGTATGTATCTCCTTTGCTAGGTTTCTGAAACAGCCACCACAATATACATAAGTAAAGCACAAACCAGACAGCTAACCGCCATATAATTGTACTCAACTACAAGCGAGTCCAAACTGTCACTCACAAATTTTGCTAAAAACCAAAACACAATACCCCCTCTAGCACCCATATTTCTTAATGTTAATAGTTATCCAAGGATCTAAAGCAATTAGTCACCGCATTTAAATGACATCACAAAAATGTGCATTTCGCCATGCCCCCAAGCATCTAAGTTATTAGTTTGTTCAATTTCCTTTGAACCACAACCAACAACAGAGCCATCCCACTACCTCCAACATGTGTTAATAGCAATTAATCAGCACTAGTCACAGTTGTTTTTTGTTTATGATATTGTGAGTTTTTTGTATTAATTACTCAAAACAATTTTTTACTATTTTCTAAGAAAATAGAACTATTTAGTTATTTATTGCACTTTCTGACATTTTTTTGCTTATTTCTACAGCATTCTTGTAACGATTAAGTCTATTATTCTAAATTAACGTTCTTAATTCTTACATTGCTCAATTACTATTGCAAAGACAATGATGGCATAAATCGCCAAAAAAATAGCAATTAATCAGCATTTGTCCCTGTTGTTGTTTTTTGTTTATAATATTGTGAGTTTTTTTCTTTTTTTTTTGATAAAAGTGGATAGAACCACTGAACTATATTAAATTTTAGAAGTTTTTTACAGTGTCTGGTTCAAAAAGCACTAAAGGGAAAGAACCAGTAAGAAAACCCTTTAGTATTGCTTAAGTAACACAAGCCTATTCTACCCAATACCAAATGCCCATTGGCATAGTACATCAAAAAACCCATCCCAATTACATAAGCCGCATTAGATATAAAGGAAGCCGCCAATAGAAGCATATAGAAGGAAGATTAAAGTATGATCACTGAAGGATGCCTATCCATTGCTGCCAAAAAACACCAGTCTGAACCACCCCTGTCTATGAAACACAATTCTCCAACCACTAGTTAGAATGATACCACAAAGCAGAAATGAAACCATAATCAGACACCCTGTCAAAATAAACATTGTGATCAAGCATAGCAGAACCCACGCCAAAGAAAAGCCACACCAAAAAAGGAGGTTGATGAAGACTACAACTATGCCCTTCTTTACTTCAAATATTCCAAAACCGAGGAAGGGATCTCATCCACACTTACCTCCCGCATATTAGCATCACTATCAATGGCTAAGTTAGCCAAGAAATCTGCAATCTTATTCACTTCCCTATAACAGTGGGAAATCAAGAAGGAATAAAAAAAGTCTAATTTTTGCAAAACATGATCAAGTATATATTGTAATTGCCAACAATTCGACTTCTTTTTCATGACAGTTTGAATAATAACCATAGAATTACCCTCAATTATCAAGTCCTTAATTCCCAAAGATATAGCCATATCCAAACCAAAGGACAAAGCAAAGAATTCTGCACAATTGTTAGACTTGAAACCAATCGCATGACAACGAGCCTGAATAAATCTTACCTTATGATCTTAAATTACTATACCTGCCCCTGCCAGGCCAAGGTTCCCACGAGAAGCACCATCAAAATTCAATTTAAAGTGACCTTGCGGAGGAGGTTTCCAGCAAACAAAATTTCTCTTACTTATAGCATTAGTCTTATTTAAAATAGATCCATGAGAAGGTAAGATTGATAACATTCTCCAAACTCGAGTTACCCTACCATCCCAATGAGAAAAAGAGGTAAGGGTTTCCAAATTCTTATAGATAAAAGACAAAGCAACTTCAGAGATGGAAGATTCAATCCTCAATAAAACTTCAGCCAAGGAAGAACTTGTTTGTTTAAAAATCCTATTATTACGCTCTAACCAAATATTCCAAATCACAATAGATGGAGAAATAATCCAAAGACATGCATAGAAAGATGAGGCAAACAGGAGAGGCCAAGCTTTAAAGTGGGAAAGGAGATCCTTACCAATAACAAAGGATAGATTAAGCTTTTCAAACAACCACTGCCAACAAGCATAGGTAAAATCACAATGAAGAAACAAGTGTGCAGAGGATTCTAAATTTTTATTACAAAAGACACACGAAAATACTGTAGTAATATCCAACCTGTCCAACCTCATTCCTGTAAGGACCTTGTCTTGCACTGCTAACCAAGCAAAAGTACTAGCCTTTGGGAGGCAAGCCATATGCCAAAACAACTTGTATGGCCAAGTAGACAAATCTTTAGTAACCAAGAGAGAATTATAGCCATCCTTAACTGTGTACTTACCAGAGATATTCCTTGTCCAGATAAGCTCATTGTCAGCATAAAAGAAAATTATTACTCTCTCCGCCAACATCTTTTCATATTCCAATTTCACATTTTGATCAATATCTAAAAACTCAATTGATTTCCATTTTGCCACCTTAAGATTCCCACTATACTCAATTTCAAAATAATCAGCCACAAAGACACCCCAAAGGGAAGAAAGAGTGGAAATTAAAGGAGACCAATCCCTCGAGTTCACTAGAGGGGGATGTCTATTCCAAACTTCCTCCCAAAACCTGACCTTTCTACCATTATGAACAATCCATGAGAGATGAGGCAAAATCATTGATCTACATTTACATAGAAAATTCCAAATAGCTGAACCAGAGGGTAAATTAGAAACTTGAAAAACATATTCTCTTGGTCCGTTATTTAAATATTTAGCAAACATAATTTGTGCCCAAAAGGAGAATGGTCTCTCATACAATTTCCAAACCAACTTAGCACCTAAGGCTAAATTCTGACTTTCTAGACTCCTAATGCCTGTACCCCCAAGGTTTTTAGGCAAACAAACTTTATCCCATGCTACCAGAGGGAGTTTCTTCTTACCATCTTTATTATTACTCCAAAGGAAGGACCTAAGAGTATCTTGAAAACTAACAAGAGCCGCTTTCGGAGATTGCAAAACAGACATGAGATAAATAGGAACAACATTTAGGACAGACTTAATAAGAACAATCTTACCAGCCAAAGATAACCATCTATGATTCCAGGTTAGGATCCTTCTAGAGATAACTGAAATGATCTTATCTCAAAACTCAACTCTATCTTGCTTAATGAAGAAAGGTATACCAAGATAAGAACAAGGAAGATTTCCAGATGCAAATCCCCAAAAAATCTTCAATCTATCTTGAACCAATTGTGAAGCATGAAGGAAAAAAATCTTTGACTTATCAATATTGACTCTTTGACCAGAAAACGATGCATAATTCTGTATTATCCTCTTTATCACTCTTGCCTCACCCAAAGAGGCCTGACCAAATAACAAGGTATCATCTACAAACAAGCAATGCGAAATGCTTTGTGGAACATTCTGAATCCTAATTCCCTTCCAAAGCCCTCCCAACTTAGCGGCTCTTATAGCCCAACTGAACGTTTCAGCTAGAAGAATGAACAAGAAAGGAGACAGGGGATCCCACTGCCTCAAACCCCTAAAACAAGAGAAAAAACCACAAGGGGAGCCATTAATTAGAACTAAGAACCTTGCAGAAGAAATACAAGCACGAATCCATTTGACCCATGCCTTGGAAAAACCCAATTTAAGTAGAACAACACACAATGCCCCCCATTCTACTCTATCATATGCTTTCATCATATCTAATTTGAGGATCATGGTCGGGATTCTCTGAGTAGAAATAGAATGCAGAACCTCATGTGCCACTATAGCTCCCTCTGCCGTCTCCCTTCCTGGAACAAAACCACCTTGTTCTAAAGAAATGATCTTAGGTAGAATTTTAGCCAACCTTAAAGAAATAGCCTTGGTAAAAATCTTGTACAAAGTATTACATAAAGCAATAGGGCGAAAATCACCAAATGTCTTGGTAACCTCTTTTTTAGGAATAATTGCAATCATTGTATTATTGAGCTCTTTCAAAACAGACCTATTCCTTCTAGCTTCCTCAAGGGCCAATAAAACATCATTTCCCACAAAATCCTAGCATTTCTGAAAGAATAAAGGAGTAAAGCCATCCGGTCCTGGAGCCTTATCAGGGTTCATTGCAAAAACAACATTCTTAACTTCATCCAAAGAAAAACGAGACATCAACATTTTATTATCTTCTAAAGATACCAATGAAGGAATATTAGAAGAAATGTTATTATGAAGATATCCATGCTCCGAAGACAATAGTAACTTAAAAAACCTAACTGCCTCTGAAGCAATATCCTCCTGTTCTGTTAAAAGTCTGCCATTTGGACACTCAATACAAGATATCCTATTTTTACTTCTCTTAATTTTTGTTGAAGAGTGAAATTTTTTTGTATTTCTATCACCATCTGAAAGCCAGATCTCCCTCGATTTCTGTCTCCAATAGATTTCTTCTCTGGACAAAACTTCTTCAAGCTCTACTTTTAGCAATTTTAGTTCATTAAAAACAAGAGGCACCATACCATGTTGAATCACATGTGAATTAAGACATTCAATCATATCTTGAATCCTCTATTTTTCCTGAAAGATGTTCTTTAAATGCAAGATATTCCATTCTCTAATATTAAATTTCAAAAATCTCAACTTCTTAGCAATCTGAAACATTCGAGATCCAGAGCAATAAGGAGCAGAACTCCACCATTTTTTGAGCAAAGGCAAAAACGAAGAATCTCTAAACCACATAGGTTCAAATTTAAAAAGTGACTTAAAAGGAGCTTTATCTTCCAGAATTGATAGGGAAATTGGAAAATGATTTGATCCTGAAACTAGAAGAATAGAGGAAAAAAATTCGAACTCTGAATCAATCCAAACATTTGATAACAAAAACCGGTCTAACCTTTCTGCAATCTGAGAAAAATCTCGTCGCATATTTGTCCATGTGAAAATCCCATTCTGAAACTGACAATCAAAAAGACCCATGTCCTTAATGAACATCCCAAAGTCTTCCATAATTTTTTTATTAGGAAGAATACCTCCTTTCTTTTCTCCCAAGTCAGTGATAGCATTAAAATCCCCCCCAAAGATTATAAAGGGACTATGTCTTAAAGGGGAGGAAATTCTCTTAAGATCTCCCCATAATTTAGTCTTCCTTTGAATACCAGAAGGAGCATAAATATTAAAAAGCCAAAACTTAACTTTCGAAAGCTTGCTTTTAACTAAGGCCAACATCCAGTTTACAGTAGAAGCAACTAGCTCAACCTCAATGTTATAGTTATTCCAAAGAAATGCCAAACCCCCTGACGCACCACAAGCTGGAGAGGAGAGGAATTCCCACTTTCTCCAAGAAGAAAAAACCAAATCAGCAGACTCCTTTGACAATTTTGTCTCTTGCAACATGAAAATATCATACTTAACTAAGTCCATCTGGGACTTAATTAAGTGCCTCTTGTAACATTCCAAGATATAATTCTCATTGCTCTCGAGGGGAGACTGAGGCTCCCCTCTTTCCTTTAGACGGAGAAGGTTTTCCTTCTCCAAAACTACTTTGAAGATTACGCTTCACAGCCCCCGACCTAGTCACAGGACTGATAATAGACCTCTTACTCCTCTTACCCTTAGGAGTACCACTTCCTTTCATAGCGTCACTAAGAGAAACCGAATGCTTCCCTTTCCCAACACCAAGAGAAAGAGACAAAATTTGCTGAATCCCAGCATCAATTTCCAATTGAGTCTTTCGATTCTTTGGAGGCCTACCCCTACCAAGAGAAACCACAGATGAAGCCCTAATTAGAGTGGTTTGAACAATTGGTAAACTCTTACTTGACTTAGGAGAAGTCGTGGCTAAATTATATGTGAGTTTATTGTATCAATTGCTCAAAACAATTTTTTGCAGTTTTATCAGAAAATATAATTATTCAGCTATTTATTGTGCTTCTAGCATTTTTTTTGCTTATTTCTACAACATTCAAGATGTAACGATTAAGTTGATTCTCCTCGATAATTAACATTCCTAATTCTAAGTCTGATATTCAGCAGTTTAATATTGGTGGTTATATTTTATTGTAAATAATCCACAGACAACAGAAGTTTAATAGTCATCAATGAACTGAAGAGTCTCCCTTGTGGTTATGTATGTTTGTATACATATGTGACTCAATAATGAGATAAGAGTCACGTTGAATATTATCTTCTTCTTTATTTTTTGTCCATTTCATTTTATTAAACTTTCACTTACATTTCATTCCTGGGTCTATATTAGTATCAAAGCACATGCTTTTTCCTTCCTTTTTTCCCTCTTCCATTATTCCTCCTTGACTACAAGTTTTGTTTCCAGTCTCCCAAAATAGCTCTCAATCTTCTTCTCTTCACATTCTTAGTGTATAACACTGCTGGACGCATTTTTCAAAGTAGAAACCGTTGTTGAAATTGTTTTTATTTCTGTTAGAGGGCACTGTATAAAGTGTTTTAGCTGTTAGAAGGCATTGTTGAAGGTGTTTTTGCTATTGGAAGGAAACATTGAAGGCTCTATTTGCTGATATACAATGTTTTTTACTGTGGCCTAGTGGAAGCATGCAAAGCCAACCACATTCAATTATTTGGTCAATAACTTTGCTTCTATTTTTCAAAATTGTCTTTTCTTGGTAATTTGATTAAATTTGACGAATGATATATATCACTTGTCATTGAGCAAAATGATAGTGTTATTTTGTAAGCCCTAGCGCAAACCAAGGACTCCTCATTGGCAACTCAAAACATAAGCAATAGTAAAACCTCTCAAAATCATTTTTTTAATTTCTAGTTAATTTATTTGCACTATGAAGTAATTGCAATTTGTGTATAGCATTTTTTAGCAGTTTCACCATAGAAACACTGCCAATGACAAGCACTATGAAATTTTGTTTTTTAAAGCAAAAGCAAATATTGTCATATAAATTGACAATGTAATTGTCCTTTTGTCTTGCAGGCTATCCTTTGCATGATTTTGCTTGCCTACATGATTTTCATCAAGGTAAGGCAATCTTTCCCAAACACATTAATAAATCTTGCATTATCATAGCCATACTTCGAAATAAAACATGCTTTCACTTTTATGTTGCTAGATGTTATGTTTAGCTTTCCTAGTTCCTTCCATGATTCCATCTACAATTGGGCCTAGTTGAGCTTGGGCAATGTTGGAATCTCTTTTGAGTAAGTCTGTATTTCACACCTTCAAACCAGTTTTATGTAAGCTTGTATTTCAAGTCAAGGGTATTTAATCTGTAATTAGGCACAAAGCACAACTTAGGATAAAATTTCTAGAAGGCTGATGTTTGAGTAACATGTAAATATGGATTGTTTAGAACAATATTGTTAGGTAGCTTTTAGGAGAAGCCATGGAAATATGAACCTATAAGCTTTACAAATAAATTCCAAGTATATAACAAAGCTAGGTTAGATTTAAAGTAATCCAAAGGCAGTTGAATCCAGTGCACAACATAAATTATATGTAAATCCCATGATTGTAATAATTTGATAACTTCTGCATAATACAGAGTTGTTTCATGCATATGTGTTTATGACTACTTTTCTAGGGTTTACTTAATAGTGTGTGGATGTCATGTCCCCTCTCTAATCATTATATATATAAAACTTAAATGAAATAATTATTTTTAATTTAAAAATTATTAATGAAGGATTAATTAAAATGATTAAATATTTATTTATTTATTAAATATTATTATTTAATTAATATTCATTAATAATAATAATATTCCAAAAATATTCAAAATATATCTATATAACTGTACTCTAATTTCTGATATTAATGAGATACACGTCTCTACTAGAAATATCCGAAATAACAGATTTGCCTTTCCTTTAATATTTATATATTTTAAAATGATGACTCATGCATACCCTTCATGAAAAAGCAAATGAACCAATCAGTTGGGTGAACCGAGTTTCGGTTTACCCTCTGCATAAGAGTGCAGCTCCTCTTAGGATATTCAATGAATTTTTATGCAAATAACTCAAAAAGAAACACACTTTTCACCAGAAAGCGAGAAAGGCTTTCACATTCATTTGTCAACACAAAAGAACGCTACACGATGATTATCAATAAATGTAAAGCTCACAGACTTTACTCCTGCACATATCTATAAACTCGGTTCACCCTCTGCATAAGAGTGCAGCTCCTCGTAAGATATTCAATGAATTTTTATGCAAATAACTAAAAAAGAAACACACTTTTCACTAGAAAGCGAGAAAGGCTTTCACATTCATTTGTCAACACAAAAGAATGCTACAAGATGATTATCAATAAATGTAAAGCTCATAGACTTTACTCCTGCACATATCTATTCAATATAAAAACTTATTCCACCAAGAATACTCAATGTAGCATAAATGCTGATCGATACTCACTCATGCCTCACAGGACAAGGGGGATCAGAATCATTTAAACAACAATGTAGCACTTAAAAAAAAAAGATCAATGAATTCACAGACTTAGAAAGAACTGGTAATGAAATAAAATATTTTGCACATAAGCATACATCCCAACAGAGATTGCTCTATCTTTCAAACACACAGATTTGAAGATTGTATCAAAATATCATTCCATTCATGTACTAGAAATGTCTACACTGAAATTCAAAGAAAATTAAGTCTGTTTTAAAATCAAAGTTTTTCGGACCTTAAACAAATCTTGCTTAATTACATTTATAGCCCCCAGGCCAATAGTTCGTTTGAAAAATAACCCTAAACTTCTAAACTCTACCCCAAAGTTAAAAGAAACTCTTTGTTTTGAACTGAATAAAACTTTAAATGAACAAAGGCCGTAAATAGGATGACAGCTCATCCATAAGCCGATCAAGACTCCATCGTGGAAGAGGAAGCTTTGTCCTGTTTTGCCGCAGTACCAGGCACATTTTGCCATTCCAAATGTGCGGCTGAGAAATTCAGGATATCCTGATATTGTAGGAGTCCAATGTGTAGAATGCGCTACTTAACTTCATTGTACATGTTCACCTGCATAACTTTTGCTTTATGCGCTTCCAAGTGATCAAAGCAGACTGTTAGCATCGATTCTATCCTTGCCACTTTAGAAAAGTCGTCTGTGGTTAGAGACTTTGTCTCTTTAACAAGCTGCACTCTTTCTTGGAAGATTTTGGCCATATCTGCCGCAGGTTCAATTGTCTATCCATCCTCCTTCAAGAGTTGTATATCGATGCATTTTAGATCCTTTTGCATCGTATCAATCAGTTCCTTTAATCCTTTTAGTAATTTGGCAGATTCTTCATGACCTTGCTTAATGATAGAATTTCTCCATTCAATATTCTTCTTTGACACATACATCACGTTGTCATCCAGGTTTTCTACTGGCTTCTCAGTTAGAAATTTCATAACGCCAAATTTTTGCACATCATTCATCTGTGCCAAGACCGCTACCCATTTGGTTCTTTCTTTTTCCCATGCAATAGCTTCTAGTTCTAACTCTTTTCTCATAGTTATGGCGTTGTCATATACCTTGACCAGGCTAGCAATGTAGTCCGTACCCTACTGCACTACAGAATCAAGCCACTCATCAAATACTTCAGCTATCATGCGGCTTCTCTGGACTTGATCTAATAGTTTTTGATTCACTGGTGATTTGGGATCAAAGGACAATGCCATCTGTGTTAGGGGCTGAGGACTCCGGTGATGTATGGCGTTGATATACTCTGCCATCTGGGTGACAACTTGTTTCAGCTCCCGTTTGTCCTTTTCATCTTTCTAGGTCCTTGATATCATTCTCTTTGTGGATGATTCTAAATGTTTAGCATCTACAACCCTTGAAGCAACTCCCAGGTCGATCTTTTCAACCATAAAATCATTCTCTGTGGCCTTTTCTGGATCTCTATCTGAGATGGGCTTAGCCACTTCCGCTATCCAATGACCCGTTTCATCATCAACTTCCATCATTGCTCGTGTTTTGAGCTTCTTGGGTTTAGATATTTTCCCAAGGCATTTACTCACCATATCCTCCATGCGGATTGTAATAGGAACAATGTTGCGTTTCTTCCCAATTGAAGCTCCAAGCCATCGAGAAGTACTGGAAGTTTCTTTAGGTGGTGGAGGTGTCTAAGCTTACCGAAGGGTTGTTTAACACTTGTTGATCCATGATCACTTGGGTTTCTTCGCTTGGATCCAAGTCCACAACAATTTGATTCGCTACTGGTTCTTTGTTCTTCTTTTTGCTCCTTGAGCGAGTAAATCGAACTGCTGAAGAATTCAATGGGGACCTCTTTGATCTTCTGGATTGAACCTCTCCAATAATAGACCTTGTATCACCTGCAACATCAACAATTTTGTTATAGGAAATGGGAATTTGAGTTATAGCAAGTGGACCAACTGTTAATTCATGAGGAGTGACAATCGACTCCTTTCTAAATTTTCGATCTCTTAACTACTTCTCCGTCCTTCTTATGACATTGAAGGACTTGGCTTGAATATTTTCCTCTTCCCTGTAAGGAAGTTAAGTAGCGGAAACAACTTCCTACACTAACCTTGAGAGGAGGGTAATGCAAAACTTTTTCAGATCATTACAACAGTTACAGAAAATAGAAATAGATATAATAGCAATCATACCACAACACAATGATTTACGTGGGGAAAACCCTTTCGGGAGAAAAACCCCACCCTCCAAAAGCAGCTCAATATTTTATTCAGCAATCAAAACAGATTACAACATACTTGCAGAGCAAGCTCTTCGCAGGAGTACCACTAATCAGAGATTCAGAGGCAACTCAATAGCCATAAGACTCTTACACACAACCTCTATCTCACACACCTCATAAATAGGAGATACAATACAAGAAACCGTCAAACGGTATTACAAAACCATGGGCTAAAACCACCCAATAAGGTGTAGCCGACCTTATCTCCCTTCTAGATGCCCTATGACATGTTAAAGCACACATCAACACGTGTCGCTCCCTTTTACAGCTCATTTATGTATTCGATACAAATTATTTTTCCTATTTCAGGAGTACAAACTTCCGGAGGCCATAACTTGAGAACCGGGTGTCCGATTGACGAACCGTTTGAAGCGCCGGAAAGCTCGCGAAGTGCTCTATCACCTCGTAACCGCTTCGCCGGTTACGGCAACTTTTCAGGGCGTTTCGGAGCCTCTAAAGTCCCCAAAATTAAGTTTAAACATTTTATTGCACCCCTCCAAGACGAAAACTTTAATATCTTCAAAACTAGCTGTGACCTTGCGACGCAACTTTACCGGAATGCTTATCTAGCCAACCAGAAGCTTCAGGGAGAGTTTCGCACCATTTCGTGCTCAAATAAAAACTTACTATAAATAGTAACCTCGCATAAATGCAAGGTTGAGACACCATTTTTCCCAACATTCCCTTCTATCCCAGTCAATCTCAGGAATAGGTTGCCCTTGAACCCTTTCATTGAATTCGGGATCCAATACTTCTTCCCCTTCTTCTTCTTGTACTCCAAACACATTAATGGGCAGCTTCATGGTAATAACCTGCTATAAAGTGAATCTTGACCATAATCTCCTCCTCACTTCAAATTCATCACAACAGTTTTACCAGTAATCTTCTAACTGAGGTTCATGGAAGAAATGGTCATCAACATTTTGATTTTCTACAGCATATCCCCTGCTATCAAACTTTCGCCTGGCAATGTAGGGCTGCGAATTCATTTTCTTGAACTCTAATTCTAGGTTCAAGGCATCAGATACAAATTTACAATTGTAGTAACCAAGTTCAATCCGGAAGACAACTCCGGATTTATCCTTCATTCCTAACTTTTTGTCAATACGAGCTAACTGTCTGCTTACTTCAATAAGCACATAATTGTCAAAAGCATATCTTGGCAATTTGAATGGTTCACCTTCAAAACCCCCCATTCGGATATAATTAAATCTAGGAAATTGAATGAAATAGCTTCCATATATGCTAATCAGCTCCATGGCTTTGGCTGACATTCTTTTATTAATGTCTCCCTGCAACTCAAAGGCAAGCCTTCCCGCGAAAACATCATTCCATCTAGTGAAATGTTTTGCATGTTTTTGTTGTTGCAGGTAAGTGTAATAATCATAAACCTTCATGCCGTCTACCCGAGGGTCATTATGCAATTCTTGCCATTCTTTGGTACAGGCCAATATATAGAGTAAATACGAGGATATGTAAAAGCTAGACATTCCAACAAAGTTGCTCAAACCCTCATGGAATCTTTCGGCAATAACCTGCGCCCAATCAAGGTACTTCTCACCAGCTACCAACACTTGAATATAGAAGTACATCCAATCCTCCCAATAGAAAGAGTGCGAGTTCCCTTTAAGTCTATTTAACAATATGACAATATCTCGCACCTCTGTGATGAAATGCTCTCTGGTAAGAGGCTTAGGTAACTGGGACCCCCCTTTCTGAACCTTCAGAGGCCAATTCCTTGCAATGACGCTTTTGTATGTGCTTTTCTTCTCAGAGAAAAACGCATATGAGGTTCCAATTGACTAGTCTTCTTACGGTTCCTTATGAGAGATTCCCATTGCAGCCATCACCGTCTCTCTGTTAATTTCCACTAACAGTTCGCCACCGCTGGTCCTAATGCACGTGCTATCAGCATCATATCTGTTCATACATGCTATTACTAGATCTGGATAAGGAGCGATAGTTGGGAAAGCAATAGCTTCAATCAGGCCACTTCTAACTATTCTCTCCATCGTCGAATCTGCCCCAGGGTTTTTAGCTCTTTCTAAGAAATCTCCCAAGTCAGCTTGGGCCAAAGAGGTGTCACTCAGCTCTGGAAGTATACTAACTAGGCATGATGTGCGACCAAGTTTTGGAAGAGTCGGCCTCATAATGGCCACTTTTACATTTATCAAACAGTTCCTAATCAGGACAAAATTTTATTCCAAAACAAAAGAATTTTCCTACACTGACTGATCTTCTGAGCTAGTAACACAACGGAGGGAAATTATCAAAACTCACCTGTTACCACCATGAAATCTGTGAAACCCTCGAAAGTATGGAGTTGAAATTACCTTCGGCGTCTTTTGCTCCTTCAACAATAACAGCTGCTACTTTCACAATTTCGAGAATTCACATGTTAAGAAATGGAAAACAATTGAGTAACATCTGCACACGCCTCATAATGATTCATTCAAATGTGTGAGATAACCAATGATTTGATAGGAACCTGACAACTTTCTTAATTACACATCAACTCCGCACAAACGGTTTACGTTTTCATGATTTCTTTCCAAATTTAGAATTTTAAATTATAAGATGTCGAGAATATTCCTTTTGCCGCGCCACCTTTAGTGTTATTAATGTCCTCGGGGCCAAACTTGGAATGAACCTTTGAACTTTGAACCAACTCGCAAGGAGTTCAATGGTTCAAGTTCAATCCGAAGAAAAACAAAAGAACTCTCAACTTGCGGCTCAACGCAACACCGGGAACGAGCGAAGACGCTTAACAAACGTAAAGGAAGACTTTGAACCTTGAACCTTGAACCAATTTAGAAATGGTTCAAAGTTCAAGTTCAAGACCGACTTAACACATTCACACTTGCTCACTTACCAACATTACAAAGCCGTGACCCGCGCAAGGGGACTGGTTGAACCTTGAACCTTGAACCAACTCGCAGGTTCAACCGACAGGTTCAATGGGGCAGAAAAGGTGAATCATAAAGGAACAAAAGGTGCATGATTAAAGACGGATCAAACCGAATGAGTGAAACAAAATTAAATACACATTATTTTGTTCAAAACAAATAATGGGGTAACACTATGATTTCTAATTTTTGATATTAATAATAACAATTTATTAAATTGATTATTAATTATTCAATGTTGGTTAAATTAAGGAAATAATATTTTGATTAATTATTTAATTGAGATATTATTTACAAAGTAATGATAACTAGTATTTATCATATTTAGTAAGTCTTTGGGGCAAATCGCACTGGGTATGCACACCTTCAGGTGGTCACGACCCAGGCAGATGTCCATCTGAGGTGGACGTGACTCAGCAGGTAAGACACGACTCTTTTAAGAAGTCGTGACCCTTAATTCCTTGGTAAGATACTACTATATATCTATCGAAAATAGGATCTCTTAGGAAGGAAGGGAGGAGGTGAATGAATAGGAATTAGTAGAACTATCTCAACCACGGAGTTGTATGAAGGTGCAATTGAGGTTTCGGAGTATCTATCACAGCAGTATATATACCCAGCAATGGGTTCTTGACTGTGGAACTATTAGGGTGGCGGTTATAATTAAGCAATCTTCCATCGTAGAAGAGAATCATACGTAATCACCCCTCTCATACACTTAAGGTAGAGATGAATAATCTTTGACAGAAGATGCAGAGGATATTGTATGATAATAATTTTAGATTGAATATCGTATTACAAGCCAAATATGGTCCTTAAGGAAATCAACCTTGGCCTGACAAAAATCGACAGGTGGAGAAATTGGTATAAACTAATTACTTGATCAAAATAAATGTTGTGGATAAGTCATGAAAGAATTTAGAAGCAATACTGTGTCTGAAGTTTTTATATTTCTGTCGATTCCTAAATGGGAGGATATTAATTCTATTCCAGTCGGAAGATATATTCTTATTTTCTCATTCAGTTGGATGGCTATCAGTAAGCAAAAACCATAGGCATAATATCGGGAGAACTTACCTCTTGTTTCTAATTCAGTAATAACGCTCTTGACAGCCATTGCATAAGGCATTTGACTTAGAGGAAACTTCAAACATAAATATAGATATATTAATCAGTGAATCTGCTTATCTATCTAATAGTTTGGTACAAAATATTAGACATCAATCAGGAAGGATTGAAACAGATCAGAACTATTATTAATGTCACAGGCAGGACATGCTTATTTCCGGTGGCATGCATGGTGGTGTGCTTAATATTTATGCTTAGTATATGAATCCCAATGATTTCTTTATGCAGAATAATATTAACAGTCTGAAATATGTATTATAGGAATACATAATTTCATGAAAGTGGCAGACCAGATCTGACATGCGTCAGATCTGTCTCCCACTACCAGCCACTAAATATATCCATCACTAATAATATTTTAGGCAGCAGTAGTAATAATAATAGGTTATTAGGAAATATTAAAATCATTGTCAACATATATATATATCACTAAGGAATAATATAAGAGTTATTAATTAGGATATTTATACAATAACAGATATTAATACAACAAATATAATTAATGTAATATCTTTTAGAAACTGCTCTGCAGTAACGTATAATAATCCATAAAACTAGTAATTAAAAAATATGTAAATGATTTATAGACGAACTGGAATAAGATTAAATTATCTAGTACTTGATAGACTAAAGAAAGAATATCACAGATCTGCTTCATGTTAAGATAGCCTTTACTCTTAATCAAGATAGCTTAAGTCATCAGTACTTTGAAATAGTTTAAGTCATCAGTACTTTGAAATAGATTAATTATGGTTAAAACCGGCCTAAACCTAGTAAGGGACATTAGAGGATCTGTTTGAGGGTACTAAGACTCTCATGTGCCTCAAGTGAAGAATCCTATGCACTGATGTGCTAATGCACGAGTCTAATTAAGTGCTAAGTCCTAACCAATAGGTTATCAACACACATGGGCATTTGATTAAGTGCTAGTCAATAGGTCATCAACATACATGGAGTTTCTAGCTAACATTTGGGTTCCATTCTCAAGACCCTCTCATGAACCATGCATTGTTTATAGTTATGCCTTGTTAAAAGCCACATACACGGAAGTTTGTTAGTGGTTTGCAAGTGAGGTTGAGGATTTTTTGCATTAGGAGGCACCCGCACATCATATCAATGTGGCACATGACAGTGCTGTTTGATCCATTGTATGTTCTTTGTGGAATTGCTAGAGAAGTTACTTGATTGGTTGTTTAGCATGCGTCAAAAGCATTGGACTAAGTATCAGGATGTAGTCGAGAGGACACATGAAACCCTTAAAACATTTATGGTAGTTGGATACCATTTGAATGCACATCTTTGAGACCTTTGTTAAAGGTGCCATAAAGAGTTGGAACTTGGAATTCATTGTTTCAACCTTCAATTATTCTAAGAAGCATTGCGTAAGTTACTCACCTCACTCCATATCAGCATAGTCTTCTAAAGTAGTTAACAATTTGGGTCAAAATGCTACTTGTTGAAAAGTGCATCAAAACCATTAGCATGGAGTAGACTCGTATTGTATGTAAAGGTGCATGGTAGATAGAGTAGCAAGTTCTTCACACAATATTAATAGCACAAAATTATGGAGGGCAACTATTTCGCAGCAAAGTGACAAGACTACGATGGAACCAGAGACATGAAGTCACACTTGTCCTAGTAGAAGTGCGAAAATCACAATGTGAATGAACACACCACACACCAAGGAGGCTACACAGTGGAGGAACCATTTATGTAGGACATTTAGGCAGTTGTAAAAAATGATAGAGGATGGGCTGTATAAAGTAAAGGGACCAAGTGCGAGTAGGTTGTTTAGTCATGTACAAAAGAACTATTAATTGCACCCCAATCAGAAGCTTGGGGTATAGAATATGTGTGCTCGGATGATGATGAACCTAGCAAAATTCTAACACCACCACCCTACGTAGATTCATTCGATAAGCATATTTATTTAAATGAGATAGTGAGTATAGCTAGAAACTTTAGCTAGATTCACGAGTCAAAACCCCAAAACCTACATCATGGGAGGAAGCTGCGTCTCTCAAACATAGGAAAATCACCCATCATGTGGTGATTTCTCCTGCTGTTGCAAGTTCATGTTGCTGCCCATTGGGCAACTCTAGGAAATAATCACATTGGAGAATTCATTTGCTATTAATGTCAAAAAGGGTTTTTTAACTGTTTGTTTATGCATTTGTTTATTTACCATTGATTAAAAGATTCATCAATGTACCTGTTGTGACGTATTCACACATCACCCCATTGCAAATGGGGACCCCTGCTTTTTTCGCTTTGTGGGGTTTTGTTTTCTAGGTCTTTTGGAGTTTTGTCTGTTAGCCTTTACTTTTTGAGTGTCGCTAGGGGGATCACCTGGATAGTAGGCTTTGCTTGAGCTAGGGTGAGTCTGCGGG
Organism: Cryptomeria japonica; assembly: GCF_030272615.1. Taxonomy (NCBI): domain Eukaryota; kingdom Viridiplantae; phylum Streptophyta; class Pinopsida; order Cupressales; family Cupressaceae; genus Cryptomeria; species Cryptomeria japonica. The sequence goes on along the minus strand of NC_081411.1, from coordinate 488,695 downwards.
GCTTCGGGTTAGGTTTTCTTTGAGAGTCTTCCTTAGGGCTTGGTTTTGCTCTTGTTGCTAATTGTGTCTTGCTTGGTGAGTGGTCCGAGCTAGGTCAAGTTGGTGAGTGATGAAGTCTGGAATGTCATCCTGATCTTCAAATGCCCTGAAATTTGGCTTTCTGGAATGTCCTGATCCTGAAATTTGGCTAAGTCTGGAATGCCCTGATCCTGAAATTTGACTGAGTCTGGAAAACTAAAGAATCCTCCAAAAACTAGATTTTGCAATATAACTCCTGGAGGTCCGAAACCACTCTCAAACATCCTGACAGTATATATGGAATATATAACTTAAAGTATAAGAAAGATATACTTAAATGTTATATTCCATAAAATGATCCTGACGGAGAGACCAAAATGTCAAATTTCGCTCCTGACCCTTCCAAAGGGTCCAAAGCGAATTTCGCTCCTGACCCTTCCAAAGGGTCCAGAGCGAAATTCTCCACAAGACATTCTACTTTGACCAAAACCTAGAACTAACGCATTCCCAAGCTTGAATGAAGGTAAAAACGCTTGTTTGAATGAGGAAATGTGAAAATGTGAAGGATTTTGGCAAAGATTAGGAATTTCGCTCCTAACCCTTCCAAAGGGTCCAGAGCGAAAATCCTTATACACCTAAATTTCTCACTTGTCAAGACCAATTTCCTAGTTTCTAAGGCATGTTTGGGGGTGTCTTGACATGTTCTAACCTTAGGAGGTGAGTAAAGGTGGATGAGGTGAAGATTTTCGCCAAGAATGTGAATTTTGCTCCTGACCCTTCCAAAGGGTCCAGAGTGAAATTCTTGAAAACACTAATTTCTCCCTTAGCCAAAGTCAGGATCAAGATGGAGATGCATGAGGAAGTATCTATGTTTGCTTCCCAAGGAAGATTAGAGTTTGAAAAATCAAGAATCAAGGTCAAAACATGATTTTCGCTCTTGACCCTTCCAAAGGGTCCAGAGCGAAAATCCTTATAACCCTTGTTTTTTTCCTTATTTTGGCTAGGCGTTGGCTTGATGGAGGTTGAATGGGTATGCTTTTGCCTTGAGAGGGAGTTAGAAGCTTTGAAGAATCAAGATTTTAGCTCAAAAGGAGAATTTCGCTCCTGACCCTTCCAAAGGGTCCAGAGCGAAATTCCCTATAAACTTCATTTGCTCCCTTGTTTTAGCTTGAAACCTTGCTCCTTAGATGGAAAACGATCTATATTTGCCTCCAAGAGAAAATTGAAGTTTGAAAAATGAGCAATCAAGCCCAAATTGTGATTTTCGCTCCTGACCCTTCCAAAGGGTCCAGAGCGAAAATCAACCTACGACTCATTTCTTGCCTTATTTGACCAAATTTTGATTTGTAAGGCATCTTGAAGGGAAGAGTGGACATGTTTGGACGTTGGAAATGTTTGAAAGCTTTGAAAAAATGAAGGATTCTAGCCAGGAAGGTGAATTTTGCTCCTAACCCTTCCAAAGGGTCCAGAGCAAAATTCCTTGCAAGCCTATTTTTTGACCTTGCTTAGACCACAAACCTTGTTTTTGGGTGAAGAATGATGTTTTGTTACCTTCCAGAGAAGATTGGAGTTGAAAAGATGAAGGATCAAGTTAAGAATGAGATTTTCGCTCCTGACCCTTCCAAAGGGTCTAGAGCGAAAATCCTTCTAGACCTCATTTCTTTCCTTATTTGGCCAAATTTTGATTTCCAAGGTATGTTGAAAGAGAGAATGGGCATATTGAAACCCTTAAGGACGTTTGAAAGAGTTGAGGAATGAGTGTTCTAGCCAAGGAAAGAAATTTCGCTCCTGACCCTTCCAAAGGGTCCAGAGCAAAATTCCTTACAAGCCTATATTTTTTACCTTGCTTGAGCTTAAAACCTTGTTCCTAGGGCGAGGAGAGATGAGATTTTACCTTGCAATGAAGATTGGGTTTGAAAGAGTGATGATTTTGGTCTAAAAAGTGAATTTCGCGGAAGGGTCGAGAGCGAAATTCCTAAAAACCCTTATTTTCTTAGCAAAATCAACTCAAACTTGGGTTTCTATAACTTGGATGTGGGAGTGAGAAGGTGTGTCCTTGCCTTTTGAAGTTGATTGAGGTTGAAAGAACAAAGAAATGAGCTCAAAACAAGAAATTCGCTCCTGACCCTTCCAAAGGGTCCAGAGCGAATTTTCTCAAAACCTCTCATTGCTATTAGCTTTGTGCTAGATCAAGTGTGGGCTAAGGTAAAATCAAGAAGGAGATGTCCCTAAGAGTGACTTCAAGTTGCTAGAAATCATTGAAGTTGAAGAAATGAGCTCAAAATGAGAATTTCGCTCCTGACCCTTCCAAAGGGTCCAGAGCGAATTTTCTCAAAATCACCTTTTTTCCCAATTTTGTGCCAAGCCTAGTGCTGACTAAGGTGAGTTTTGATGGGAGAGGTCCTTAGAAATAACTTTGACTTCTGAATGATTATCAAATGTGAAGGAATTGAGCCTAAAAAGTGATTTTCGCTCCTGACCCTTCCAAAGGGTCCAGAGCGAAAATCTTAAAAACCATCTTTTCTTCCAAAATTTGAGCAAAGTCAAACCTGGACAAGGGTGAGAGAAGTCATTTGGATTGCCTTAGAGTGGATTTTAGTCACCAAGAATGCAAATTTTGAAGCCAAAATGAGGATTTCGCTCCTGAACCTTCCAAAGGGTCCAGAGCGAAATTCCTAGGATCACCGTTTTTTCCTTGCAAATCAAGTCAAGTTTTGGTTTTTATGACCTAGATAGGAGTGAGGTGATGTGTCCTTGATCTTGGAGGTGGGTTGGAGTTGAAAAGATGAGGAAATAAGCCTAAAATAAGATTTTCGCTCCTGACCCTTCCAAAGGGTCCAGAGTGAAAATCCTAAAAACCATCTTATCCTCCAAATTTTGTGCTAAGTCAGGCCTAGACTAGGGTGAGAAAAGCTATTTGGAATGCCTTGGAAAGATGTTTGACCTTCAAAAGTGTGAATTTTGAGCTAAAAGGTGAATTTCGCTCTTGACCCTTCCAAAGGGTCCAGAGCGAAATTTCTTCATCTACCTATTTCCTCCTTGTGTCAAGTCAAGAATAGGAGTCCTAAGGCGTAGTTGAGGTTGAAATGATGTTACTTTGCCCTGCAAGATGAATTGAAGTGAAGAAAATGAAGAGTTGTGACCTAAAAGGTGAATTTCGCTCCTGACCCTTCCAGAGGGTCCAGAGCGAAATTCCCAATTTCACTCAAATTGCTCATGATAGAGTCAAGGCGTGGATCCTTGGGCTCTGGAGGAAGGAAAACTAGTGTGTGCTTGCCTTGGAAGGTATTTTGGAGAGGAAACATGATAGATTTTGCCCTAAAAAGTGAATTTCGCTCCCGACCCTTCCAAAGGGTCGAGAGCAAAATTCTTAAAAACCTCTCTTTTGCCCCAAATTTGCATCAAGATTGGTGTTGGTTGAGAATGAGGGCGTCCTTGGGCATGTATCTAAGCAAGTATGGTTGCAAAGTGAGAACAATTTGAGCCAGGAATGCAAATTTCGCTTCTGACCCTTCCAGAGGGTCTAGGGGGAAATTCTTATAGGGCTTGTCCCTGGAAAGAATCTTGAACAAACTTCATTTTGATGTCTTGTTGTTGATGATTTAAGGTATAAAATGCTATGTTAGAATAAATATATTATGTGTCCTTAATCATCTTATGGTTTTTCTTGCAGATGAAAGAAGACCAGGCCAGATCAAGGACGACCTCCACAAGACCAGACCATGACAAGGATGATCTTCTCCAGTCCAACATCAACAAGGACGACCTTCTCTAGTCCAGCATCAACAAGGATGACCTTCTCCAGTCTAGCATCATCAGGGACGACATCTTCCAGTCCAACATTTCAAGGAAAGGTACACCATCCATCCTGCACATCAAAGACAAAAAAGGTTAAAGCAAGGGTCCATTGGAGAAGCAGATAGTTTCAGAAGAGTTAATTAAAGTTAGCTTCTCAGCATCACCAAATTGAGCATAAACCAAGTGTCAGACAAGGTGGCATCCCAGTCATCACTCCTCCAGTTGGGTTGGTTCACCTCAGCGTGTCCAGATTCAATGTACCTAACTCATAAAAAATGACACAAACTTCGATGTACCTACCTCGGTTATCCATTGGTCGAACATTCCAGAGAAGACACGTGTCCAAATAATGCAATTATTTCATTGGCCAGAATTGAGTTTGTTGTAACAAACCCTAATTAGGGTTTTTATTGTAAAATCTCGGCCATTGATTTCAAGTTGATCTGGGCCATCGATTTGTATTGAGGGTGCTATATAAGCCCTGGCTCCTCATTTGTAAAGGCTGATGGTTAGCTAATAGATAATAGTTAGTCAGTAGTTAGAAGGTGAATAGTTAGAAATAGTGAATAGTTAGTTGATAGAATTGCAATTAAAGTAGAATAGAAAGAGAAGGCAAAGATTGTTGCCAAGATGTTGTTGTAAAAGACTTGTAAAAATTTATTGAAGAAATGGTGAAATCTATGGGTCGATTCAACAATTTGCATGGTCTCTATACTTCTCATAGTTGATTTCATGTTATTAGATGAGTGGAAGAAATGTGTTTGATTGATGGTGAAATTTGTATATCCATACTACTAGCAGTTTGTTGATTGCAGACTTGCCTTGTGTAGTCAACTGGAATCATTTAGCTTAAGCTTAACTTCAATTGTCGCTTCTTCACTGATATGTATCAGCCTAATGGTGTCAATGCCTGTAGCGATGATCTGAACATCATAAAACTTTCCTCCGAAGATCGCACTAATCTTGTGGAGATGGTCCTGGGATGTCAAAACAAGACTTAGTTAGAATTTCATCAAAGATCATTCATTGCTCTTACATTCTTAGTGTCAGAATTAGATCCTTCCCTCGCCTTCATCCTTTTTTCGTTTTTTCAAAAATCTAGGCTAGTGAAATCCTGTGTTCCAGCATTATTCAAAGCAAATCAGACGTTTAGTCATCAAGTGTAAGTCCCCTTGTGATTCCAGCAAAATCACATCATACCACAAAGAGCTTATCCACAAGTAGAGAACCTACATACAAGAACTTTGGAGTTGCCTCGACTGATCCTTCGGCGAGATCTTCAGCAGTCGGGAAACTTTGCTCAAGAGAGGATAAGGTACCTTTAGGTATTTTATTTTGTGTTCGCATGTGCATGAAAAACACATCAACAGTACCTAAGGCCACAAAACACACAACAAAAGCAAAAATATCGGAAGTCCTAAATCACTGTATCAGTCCTAAATAATGTGTTGAAGTTTGATAAATAGATGCAGCTATCACCAAAAATATATAAAGGTGCATTGTAGTAATTCTATGGAAGAAGGGTTTGTGTTGACTAATGCGTACTTTCCAATGATGTCTATTTGAGGCTTGAGTCACGGCCATTGGGTACTCCATTTGCAACATAGTGTTGCTATGAACATTTGCATCATTTCCTTTTAATTTTATAATCATGAGCAGGTTTTAATTTCTTCATACATAGCACGACAGATATATTTCCTAATAATTTCCCGTGTATGTGATTCAGTCTACATTGATGCTGCAGAATGATAGCTCAGATTCTGTTTTCAAGCTCTTACCTTTACCTATATAGCCATATGTTTATATAAGCCAATGATATTTTTTCACAGGTATTAAATTAAGAGGGACCCTTAAATTTTTTTGGCCCCCTCAACACAATGGTTTGGTGCACTCATTGTGGAAAGGACCAGCCCACTGAGCGTGATGATATAAATGGATTCATGTAAGTGATTTTTTTCTTTTTTTGTTTGACTTCCATGTTTTCTATTTTATTTTTTGTCTTGGGACAACAGCTATGTAATTTATATTCAGTTTATGTATCTTTCATTGTGGCTTAAATAAATGTTTTGCCTTAATTTCTGTCATATAAGGTGAAAACTATAATTCATGTTATCTTTTTATTTATTTATTTTTATTGCAAAATTGAGGGTTTATTGGGGGAGAGCGGTTCTGGCATATGAACTTATCTTTTGGTGTGAAAGTATGGATATGACCTACGTAGACTAATAAAAATACTTAGAATCCTCAGATTTTACAAAAACTATAACTAAACATGTCTTGCTCAGAGAGAAAAGCTGTCAAATGGTTAACACACCCAATATGAAGAGTTTTAGACTGATAAGAACTAAAACTGTAAAGTCTTAGGACATGACCCAGAAAAGAGGACATGGTCCCATTTACATTTGTTAAATATCGGCAAGGTGAAAATTGAGAACATTTGATGTCTATGATTGGTTCGAGAAGTGTAATATTCCCACTTATTTTTTCGGTTTTCAAGCACAACAAATAGTACAATGCACCCATTAAAGTTAGGAAATATAATCCCAATGCTACTGAAAAGTAACCCTTTCACTTTCTGATCACCAAGTGTCCAATGTGGGAAGGTGAGAGCATACGGTGATAAGGGGTTCGTTAGCTCACTAATCTGCTGGAAATTACAATGCAAATACAATATCAGGCGGCAAGCCAACCCCTTCCACTTTTCAGCGGGATGAAGAACAAGAACCTGACGGTAAACCAGCCAAGGCAACAAGAGCATAACAAGACCAAATCACTCTACCGCTTATGGAGTGGGAGGACTTTTACTTAAAACCATCACTCAACCACATATCTTAGCGGGAGGATAATATCATTCAACCACTTGCTCAGTGGGAGGACAAAACTGAATTACAAAACATACAGGCGGCTAAGCCATCCTCTTCCACTTGTTCTGCGGGAAATGCAACATAGAATGAATTGGTCAGTACTACTGAAGCAACTCTTACAACAATAGAGATGTGAAAGAAGATAGAATGAAGTACATATCTCAAGAATTCACTAACACACTCTAACCAAAAACACTACTTGCTGTTCTGAAATCAGATACAAGGAAAACGCAGAACCAACCATCCCGAAACCCACTAAAACACTTGTAACTCTCTCAAAACCCAATAGAATCATGCCAAATCAGAAGCTAATGAAGTGTATGACATAAGCAAACAAAACAATACCTTGAAACTACAATTGGAGAGCATCAACACCAATGCACGCAACCCAAGACAATTTTGGAAATGGCGTTTTGGCTGAATAGTTCGATCTGCAATTGTAAATTGGAGAGTTCTCCAGTTGCCACACCAATGTAGGGGAATTATTGTCTCTCCGATGCGCTTCCAACAAGCCCTCACCTAGAATGATGCACTCAACACACAGGTAGCTACGAGCAAAATACACTTCCAGCCGACACACACCAGCAACACCAAAAAACCAGCAGCACACAACACTTCACTAGCACACCCAAAAAGTCACCAAATAGCTCACAACTACGAACCATAGCTAGGAGTGATATCTCACACTCGAAACCGGAAGGAAGGATCTAGGAGGTATTCACCCTCAAAGAAGTCTGGAGTCATTCCGATAGCATAACGATATATTTTCTCTGGATGAACAAATGAGGAGCCAAACACTTGTTTATATAGCTTTTCCATTTTGAAATTCAAATGAAACTGCCTCCAAATTCGCCTCATTCAAATTGTGTTTCATTTCAAGTGGTGGACCCAAAGTGGCACCCACTTTCCTAAGTCCAAAAATCACGCCTAGGAAGAAGACCACGATTTTGGCATGATATAACTTTGGAGTATATCGAAAATAAAGTCTCATATATTCATTAAATAACTGGCCTAGGCAAGACTTAGGAAAAATATCAATTTCTGCACAATTCCTCATAACATCAATCAGTAATAAAATAATTAAATAATAACCTTAGGATAAGGAATAATATTTAATTAAATTGCTTATAACTCCAGTATTGATTATCAACAGAATTCGGATGAAGTTGAGCAATGAGGATCATTGAATTGTGCTGGAATAGGACCAAATCTAGGACTGCCAAAAATAGAATGCCCCAAACTGCTACTTACTAAAAATAGTAAGTCACGAAATAATGCTCCAAAAATCGTTATCTTCGCAACCAGAGAAAGAGCTTGGCGAGCTTAGCAACTCTATACCATCCTGACGGCCAAACCCTAACTTACTAAAAATAGTAAGTTCACATTCCACCCCTGACAAGTCTGGTTGGAACTCCAAGGAACATGGGAACTCTTAATTCACCTTTCCACATAGCCTACGGGTCTCCGGAATAGGCCAATGGACCATTGAATGCAACATCACAAGCAAGGGGATATTACAGGAAGGAAGGACTTCCGGGTATTGTGGAAGGTTATTGGTTTTGTCACTGAGGAAGATGAAATTTCACAACAAAGTGTGCTTTTGAGTAGGTATGAGCAACCCTGAATGAGAAGTGGATTTTTTCAGTTATTGCCACTTCTAGTGATCCCTTTTGGTGGATCCCTGTCCACCTTTAAGGTAGTTACATAAACCTTTGGCTTAATTCCTTGGCACAGTCTGCTACCCATATGATTCCCATTTCTCCTTGTGAAGAACCGTAGAATTTTCCACTATGTCAGCTTCAGGGTGGTTAGAATTTGGCTATTCATGAGGCTTCTGTTCAGAATCCATGCCTTTGTTAACCTACTCTAAGGGGTTAATTTTATTAGTAGATAAGACCTCCTTCAAAATCATGATATAAATTGCCTTGCATTTAACCAAATCTGCCGATTTAAACTTGAAATTCTCATCTATCATTGGCTTTATGTATTTTAGACCAGTGTTAGCTTATCCATCTGCACCTAACACATTTTTACCATTTATTGGTTTTTCCATCACAAATCTGAATGCTTTGCATACCCTTCTGTCAAATATAACTAGTGCATAGGAGGCATCATGGAAATCCTTCTTCTCCAACATTTTGACAAGGTGGAGAGTGAGTTTCATTAGGCATGAAATCAGCAGCTTAATTTGCCTCCCTAAAAACATGTTTGAAGCCAACACTCTAAAAAGATTCAGTGAGATTACTAGATTCTCTTGAAAATGCGTTTCCAGCTTGGTACGTTACCTCTAATTGATGCATTGATGATTATAAGGAAGTTACTTTAACTTCTAAAGCATTGATTATATAATCTTTCTTTGTGTGTGGACTTAGCAAGGTTGTCTTATTCAAGGAAAGAAACTCACTTTCAAATGACAACTTTAATTTTACTTTCACATCTTATTTAAGGGAGTAATTTCTCCTGAAATGTTCTCTGATTTGATTCTCACCTAAGTTACTAGTTTTGACTGAGATCTTGGTTTAGGTTCACAAATTTGATTCATGGATTTGGCAAAGTGTTTTTGGGGGTTGGGTTCATCCATACTAAAAACATTCAAAATCAGACACATACACACACACACATACTATTTCCTGTTATATCCTTGAAGCATCTATATTTAAATAACAATGAAAAACATTACTTAATAAATAAATAAATCCTTATCATCAATTTACTAATATTTGTAGAAAATAAAGTAATAAACTCTTAACCATTTATTAACAAAGTCCTTTATCTTTATGGGATAACAATATCGCCTTTCACTAATAAGGATCCAATGATCAAGTTTACATTTTTAATGATAGATATAGAAAGTGAGTATCTTTATTAGAAATAGCATTGTGCCCTAGCCTAAAATCTTTCTTTTTATTTGAGCTTAGCTAGGTTATATTGCATAACAGTTTTAATGATCGTCATATAATCTTTAATTTAATGATAGTCATAGAGACAACAATATTACCCCATTGATAAGGTAAATTTATTTTAATTTTTAAATGAAAAGTGTCTCCCAAAAATTACAGCTTCTCCTGCTTCATGTCTACTACCTTCCTTGACACCTTTTGCAGCTACAGATATACCTCCATCCCTCTTCCCATAGAAAAGAGAACCAAATTAGAACCCTCCGGGAAGAAAGGCATATTTGGTGGCTACAATGAAACCACTAAAGGATACATAGTTTATATTCCAGGACGAAGATCTATTGAAATCAGTAGAGATGTCAAATTTGAAGAAGATGCTGCTTATAAACTCTCTCTAAGTGCAGAAGATGATCTAACCACAGAATTAGATGAAAATCTTACAATTGAGAATCAGAGGGAGAATAGCATAGAAAGTCATGAACTTCAATCACCTAATTTCGAGAATGCTGAAAATCCTAACAACAAGAAAAGACCACTATGGGCAAGAAAGATGATTGAAGAAAATAATGTGGAACCTGATGAAATCTTCAAAGAGAATAAGAAAACAAGAAGTCAATCATGCTATGTTGCACTCATGACCGAACTTACAAAATCTGAACCATCAAATGTTGAAGAAGCCTTAACATGTCAAGCTTGGAAAGATGCAATGATTGAGGAATACCAATCTATTTTAAAGAATGATGTCTGGGACATTGTACCTGAAAGGAAAGCAAGTGCGGAAAAACGCTTCCCTAATGTCAATTTGTAGGGGAAAACAGGATAGTGTTTTCAAATTTTCAAGTTTTACAGAATACGACACAAGCATGAGCATAAACAATTAAATAACACAAAGACAAAACACATAGAATTAACGTAGGAAAACCCTTTTGGGAGAAAAACCCACCACCAACAGAAAATAACTTTATTAATAGTATGTCAAATACAATAAATTCCAGTCTGCAGACTTCCTTCACTCTGTCGAACAGTTGTTCCAGATAAAGAAAAACTCGGGTCAATTACAGTTGCAGAATGCTCAATAGCTATTACAGTTCGTCAACCTTACATTGGTTTGCATTTTGCTTCAAATACGAAACAGATCGACTGTTACACCTGTGCGAGTCGGTTGGGAAGTCGAACTGTCCCTGTCGGTTTGAATTCATGGAAAACCATTTATCCCACATGCATCCGAAAGTCGGGTCAGTGCGTATACAAGTACTCCAACATTCTCATCCTTAGTGTCCGCCTACTTGCCTTTTTGGACTTCGGTCCGGGCGACCATCCGCAGTTGGATGCTTCCCCATTGGCCATCGGAAGACATACAAAATAAGTTACCCCGATCTCTAATAACCAGTAGGCAACCGCATTGGCTCATCGGAACCAACACTGAAATGTTACCCTGATCTCCGAGAGTAACACAAAAGGAGGATCCATCGGAGATCGGGATAACCAAAACTTGGCTATCCCGATATGCGTTGTTATCCCGATGACCTAAGGTGGCTTCATCAGGTCATCGGCTCACGCCCAAAATTGCTATCCTGATAAGCGAAGCACTTTCCAAGACAGAAGCGAACTCATCAGACATCGGCATGACATTCAAAATGTCAACCTGATTGCCGATATGTTAACCGATCGCCGAAGGCGACCTCACCGGGTTTCGACATAAGGAATAACATGAACTTCTGATCCCTGATGGCTCCGAAGGCGGATCCATTAGACATCGGTATAACAATCCAGCTGCACCTCCGATACCCGATGACAAACCATCCACTTGAGACCAAAACCATCGGCCATCAGCATAACAAGGAAACAACTTCTTCGATACCCGATAGAGAGAAAGACATCGATCTAAGTCAGACTGATTAGAAAATGATCAACAACCAAGAAGGTATCACTCTGCTACTCCATCGGTGTAGGCTCCTCCGATCAACTCGAACATGCCAAGTGAATTCGAGGCACTATTCCAACATTACCTAGACCAAAACACAAATCAGTTGTCTCATCAAAGTGGCTATTCAAAATTAAATATGCACCAGATGGTAGTATTGAAAAACACAAAGTCAGATTCGTTGCCAGGGGGTTCTCTCAAAAGGCTGGCATTGATTACGAAGAGACGTTTGCTCCAGTTGCTCGATATACTTCTGTGAGAACCATCATTGCCATTGCAGCTTCCGAAGGGTGGAAGATACACCAAATGGACGTAAAGACCGCATTTTTGAATGGTATTATTGTGGAAGAAGTACATATAGAACAACATGAAGGCTTTGCTACACATGATAGAAACCTCTATGTCTGTAGACTAAGAAAAGCTCTCTATGGCCTTAAGCAAGCTCCCAGGGCATGGTACGGAAGGATAGATAGCTATCTCTCCAAACTAGGATATTCCAAAAATGAAGCAGATTCTAACATATACTTCAAAATATCGGATGGTGAGATGCTAATACTTGTTCTCTATGTTGATGACTTGTTGATAATAGGAGAAGATCACCTCATTGCAAAATGCAAACAAGATCTCGTGGCTGAATTCGATATGAAAGATCTAGGTCTACTGCACTATTTTCTGGGCCTAGAAGTATGGCAAAAGGAGAATTATATTTTCCTAAATCAAGGAAAATATACCACTGATATCCTGACCAGATTTGGTATGATGGATTGTAAACCTCTCTCCATTCCAATGGAAACAAATCTTCATAAGCTCAAAAGTGAAGCAGTAGATTCAAAACCTACAAATCCTACATACTACAGACAAATTATTGGATCTCTCATGTACCTGGTAAACACTCACCTTGATATTTGTTACGGTACTAATGTGTTAAGTCACTTCATGTGCGAACCTAAGAAGATTCACCTAATGGCGGCTAAGCATATTTTGAGATACTTGTGTGGCACTATTGGATTTGGCCTGAAATATAAAAATGTTGAGATACAACTACAAGGGTATTTGGATTTCGATTGGGCAGGCAGTTCCATTAATCGTAGAAGTACTATGGGGTGTTGTTTTAGTCTTGGATCAGCTATGATATCCTAGTTTAGTAGAAAATAGGCAGCAGTTACTCAGAGTTCCACTAAAGCCGAATATATGGCTGCCTCCATGGGAGCAGGTGAGGCAGTATGGTTAAGGCAATTGCTAGTTGGACTATTTGGGAAACCCCTAGACCCCACTGTGATTCACTGTGATAATCAAAGCTGCATCAAACTTTTTGTAAATTCAGTCTTTCATAATCGATCCAAGCATATAGAAATCCCATACCATTACATATGAGATATGGTAGACAGAGATGTTATCAAATTGACCTACATCAGCATTGAAGAGCAAAGTGCCAACATATTCACCGAACCTCTTACAAAATTGAAAGTGGAATACTTTAGAGGTAAACTTGTTATGACTAAATTATAATGGAAATTTCTGATATTAATATGATTCATATGTAATTTGATATATTCATGAATATCTTGGATGCAATATTGCATGTATGTGCTATGTCATGAAAGGTGACGATCTTTCATGTGATGTAAGTGTAAGATCCCTATTGTAAGGTGACGACTTTCACAATAGCATGATCTGTTGTCAAGATTGACTACATTAAGTTGTTGTCCCGTAATGTGCCGGAAATCTTGATACTAAATTTTTCTATGATGAGTTATTGAATTGTTATCATTAAATGGTTGTTCTGAAATATGTAGGAAATTATGATAACAATCATATCATGATTGACTACATTAATTTGCTGTCCCGGAATGTGCCGGATATCATGATACTAAAATTATTTCACCAATGATAATGACAATGTTACAATTGTCACTAGAATCAAGGTTGTAATTGTAATGTCCCCTTCTCACTGATGACCTTCCAGTGGTCCATTAGCTTATTCCTGAGACCCGTAGGCTAGGTGGAATGAAGAATGAGGGTCCAACATTGATGAAACGAGGACTTAACTATTTTTAGTAAGTCAGGGAATGACCATTCTGGTGTTACTGTCCTACTGAGCTCTCCATGCTTTGCCTCTGGACATGAAGATCATGCTTTTCTGAGCATTAGTTCTTGACTTACTATTTTTAGTAAGTGGCAGTGTGGCACAATTCTATTTTTTGTAGTAGACATGGTTCTGATTCTGCAGCAGTTCTGTGGTCGTCCTGGTTCAGTTTCATCCTAGTTGTGATAATAATTAGTACGGGAGTCATTTGCGACATAATTAAATATTATTTCCTTATCCTAAGGTTTAATATTTAATTAATCTGATTATTTGCTACTGATTTATTAAATTTGGGATTAATGCCTATTTTATCCCAAGTTTTTGGCGAAATTCATGTGTACTATGGGATGTTGAAATATTTTAGAGGAATATTATTTTACATTGCATCTCCATTATTTGCCAAGTGATTAACGTGGGTCCTTTCCCTTTTGGCGTGAGGTTTGACTTATGAAAAGTGGCGCTACACTTGGGTCCACATGAGGGTGAAATGAAATGCAAATGAATGAGTGGAGTTTGGAGGAATTTGCATTTGAATTTGGTTGTTGAAGAGTTATAAATAAGAGCCTTGGGCTCTCATTTCAGATATCTATGAAAATTGCATCGTTATGCTGCCGGTTTGGCGACTGAAAATCTGAGCTTCGAAGTGTGGCTTCCTAGCTAAGTCTGAGTTTCATACTTGCAACATAGTACCTAGCTGTGTCCATGTATTCCTAGTGCTGTTGGTGAGTGAGTTGCAGATTGTGGAGTGTTCTATGTGGGATTGGAGTGTTTTCTGGTTGCTGGTCGCGGGACTGCTGAAAGTGAATTTTGCTCACACCTCTTGACCAGGCGATTCCATCATTCTGGGTACCGGCTCATCCTTCCTTCCTAGCCATGGCAATACATTGTGTAAGTTTTTAGCAAGTTTAATTAAGCAATGATTTTTCTAGACAAAATCGAACTTCCTAGGTCTAGTGTTGGGTTTTGTGCTTGCATTGGGATGCGTGCCAAATAGTTATTGGGTTTTTTTGGATTGTAGTTTTGATTGGTTGCTGTTGCAAGTGAAATATGGTGGATTTGGGACTGGTTTGAGTTAATTTGGATGTAAAATGAGGGAGTTATGAGCATTTGGGTGTTTCCATGGGCTGCTGATTTGTACTTTCAGCCTGCAGATTGATTGTAACAGAAAATTATATTCTTGATGTAGAAATCTGCATTACTCTCCTTTCATCTATATTTTTGTAAGGTTGTTTCAGTAGTATTGATCAATCAATCTTGCTGTCCTTATTTTGTAATTCCCACTGCATAAGTGGAAGAGGCTGGCTCGCTGCCTTCTTGCTTTGTAATTCAGTTTATGTACTCAATCCTCCCACTGAATAAGTGGGCGAGTGATCAATTTAATGCAATTGTCCTCCCGCTGAAATATGCGGTAGAGTGATAGTTTAATGTAATGTCCTCCCGCTGAAATATGCGGTAGAGTGATTGAATTTCAGTTTCTTGTCTTTTTCCCTTCGCTGGTTTACTGTCGAGAGTTTGGTTTCTATCCTGTTGGATAAATAGAAGGGGCTGGCTTGTCACCCAGGCATTGTAATTTCAGTTTCATTATTGGTGCTAACGATCCTCGGAACACCGTATGCTCTCACCCTCCCAGACTGGGCTCTCGGTGAACAAAAAGTGGAAGGGTTCCCTTTCAGCAGTTTGGATTATTTCTCTAACCTTAACGGGTTGTGGTGTTGCTTGTATCTCTTATTGTTAAAAATAAAAATAAAAAAATTACTGGGATATTACAGTAATCTAATAAGATTTCAAGTAGTTGTTGTCCCAGAGTGCTGGATATCAGATAGATATGAAGTATTTCACTAGTAAGTGTTACTGAGTGAATGATCATGTCAAATGAATATGTATATCTAGAAGGTTGTTCCTTAAAACTCAATTATGAATTTCAATCCTCTTATGCTAAGAGGGAGTGTTAAGGATATAGCTTCATTCGGATTGAAGCAATCTGTATATACATGCATATATATATATATATATATATATATATTACTTTATATAATAATCGATATGGTTCAGAATAATCTTGTTAAGTATTGGGGTCGAATTAGTTAGTGAGCCCGAGCACCATCATTGTTAACTAATGAACATCAACGATGAACAAGGGACGGAGGGTTATGTCTACGTGACATAAGCCACGTAGAAGTCATGCCCCTACGTGGACATGACTCTCCATCCTTATATATACAAAGGCATCGACAACTTGCTGGTAATTGAAATCAATAACTGTGGCAATCTCATGACCCAGCAAGCTGTCGACATTATTGTAGAAGATTAATATAACAAAGTTATATAGATACGCAGTGGAGGAAAACATATTCATTGCAATGATCTCATTAAAGTGCATCCTTCCTAAATATTATCAGACTGTTATCTTCTCTATCTCTGGTCCAGATTCCTTAACACATATTGTCTTCTTCAATCTTGCGACCAATGGCCTCCAATTGATCACAAATGTCTTTGATTTTTATCAAATGATCTGACAAAGACATTTTCTCATCCATCATTATGTAAAACAACATATTTTTTAAGAAAGAGGGATGTGCCTTTATTTGAAGTCTCGTGCAAAGATTATAGATGAGTCCAAAATTCTGTAGAGGTCTTGGTAGATGACACTTCTGGAAGCATTTCATCGGTGAAAAATAACTTGAGTAGCATAATCGCTTCAAGATTACACTCATCAAACTTGTCCTGGTCATCACTTGCAATTGTGGGACGAGTGTACATACCAAGGACAATACGGTCAAGGCACCAATACTTGAAAATGGCGAGCATCCGCTATTTCTTGGTATTATAATTCTTGTTGTTGAACCTTTGGTTGCTTTTCAACATGGTGCTGGATAATGAAGCATCCCTCCCGTTGACGGGTGTTTGATGACCACACCAACACAAAATAAAGTTTCCAACGGTCACTCTATCCTCTCTTGAGCAAAGACCCCCTCATATGCTAAGATTGCGAAGATCATAGAGGTGACTCCAAGGTTCCTAATGCGTACTTGCAACTTTATGTTGGATGTGAGCTCGTTTGGCTTGATGTTTTGCTCGTTATACAAGTGGGACTTATGCGCAGTGAAAAGGACTTGAACAAATTTATACTTAAAGGAATTTTGCGAATGTTTTGGCAATGATAAGTGTTTTTTGGAACTTTTCTCAATAAAATGCAAAAAGTAAATAGGAAAGGGTTTTAGAGAGATTCTAATCTAATCTAAGGAACTCATAAGACAATGAAGGCTCAGGTGAAATCGACCACACATTGTCTCGCAAACATCAGACAACTACACAAAGGGAGGTGCAATCTTCAAAGGTTGTGCAAAAGATTTTCGTATTACCAATGAACACCATCAAAGAACAATGATCCCTCGGTAATAGAAGTTAAACACACACATTCAAAAGGGCTTAGTCCAACCTTGCATTGCAAATATAAATCATCTATTTGCAAAAGGTACGAGCGAATGATCTCACCACGAAACAACGCTATCTATCTTATTCGTCTAAGTGCTTGAAAGCAAATTTGATCTAAGTGAGGAAGAGAAACCATGCAACTTTAAAATACCTTAAGTAATCACCAAAATTAATGAATCACTCTTATTATCTTGACATTTTAAAGCAACATTTTCTTACAAATTCTCCCTCACAAATGAAGGGGTAAACCCCTTTTATAGGCCCCAAAATGAAAATGGATGACACAGATTACAATTATTAGAATAATATCTTTCTCTTTGTGTTATTAATGGTCATTTAAGTTGTTTCTAATTTTGCCTCTAGTTAACGATTGTTTCTTTTAGAAACATCGTCTTTATAACTCAATTTAAAGGAGCTTTGTCTCCTTGATTAATTGAACAACATCGATTCTTTGAAATCCATATGCTTTTGCATCTGTATTATGGTATCAGAGCTTGGTTCCTTAAAAATTCGAAATTTTTTCAAAGTAAAAAATTCTGTGAATTTTTTTTGTTCTATTGTTTTGAAAAACAAAATCGAAAGTTTTTTTTTCTGTTCAAATTTTTTTGGGAATTTTCTTCCACAAAATTGCGGATTTGTTTCAACCTGTTCGGATTTTTTGAAACCGCGGATTTTCGGTTCGCGTGTTTTCCAGGCGCCTGCATTTGCTGTGTAAAAAATCGCGATTTTCATCCTTGGCCGCGCGACTTCGTTTCCTGTGCCTGTGCGTGTGGGTTTATTTGTGATCGCGTTTTTTATCGCTTGCAAATTTTTTTCTGCCATTTTTGGACGGAAATCTGCATTTTCGGCTAGGGTTTTGACCCTCCAGATTCGGTCGAAATTTTTTTGAGCACAGATTTGTGGTGGGTTTTTCAAGATCTCAATTGGGTCGTCGTTAGAATTTTTTGGGTGCCTCGATTTTCGAGCCAGCGAATCCAGATTTCGACAGCAGATTCTTTCTAGGTTTTTCGCAAGGATTTTTGGGTTGTCTTCGGATTTTTTTGGGTTAGCCGAAATTTTTTCTTGAGATTCGTGCCCGCCGTACTTTATTTTTTTGAAGTCTGTACTTGCATTTGCCTCTATTCCTGCATTGGGATTCGATTTTTTTGAATTCTGTGCTAGCACCTTTTCTTAGTTTTTTCGTTTTCCGTGCATTGGGAAACGTGCAAGATGGTGTCATTGACCAACTTGATGTTGGAAGGCAGTCAGGTTTTGTGCACTTAGCATCTTCTCAATACCTTGTTTTTCGTGCCTCGAAAAGCGTGAAGATGGCTTATGGGCATCGATGTTTGTTTCGATTTTTAATTTTTTTTAACCTGAAAAAAATTCTGATGGGTTTTAATATTTTTTTCCCTTAAAAAAAGTCTCTAGGTTTTTAAATATTTTTTGTCCTTGAAAAAAAATCATGGGAGGGTTTATGATTTTCTCCTCAAAAATTGTACTTTGCTGCAGTCTGTTTTTAGTCGCACCTGGAGTTGTTGTGCGAACATCTGCACTAGTCTCTTATTTGCAGTCTATTTTCGGGCATCTTGCTCATCTGCAATAGTTTGGAGGGTTTGCCGATTTTTTCCTCAAAATCGTGATAGCTGTTCTTGGTGTCTCTGGTTACAAGGAGGGACAGTTCTCCAACATCAGGTTGGACGGTTGGTGTTGTTGTATCTCCAGAAGTTCTGTAGTTTCTGGGAGGGTTGGTGGCAGACTAATCTCAAGTGGTAGAGTTAGTGGCGGGCTCTTGTCTTCTGTTGCAGCGTGTTCTGAGAAGAAGGGGGCAACCTTCTCTGTTATTTCTCTTGGTAATTAGAACGATGACCATTAAGGGAGGGTATTAGAATAATATCTTTCTCTTTGTGTTATTAATGGTCATTTAAGTTGTTTCTAATTTTGCCTCTAGTTAACGATTGTTTCTTTTAGAAACATTGTCTTTGTAACTCTATTTAAAGGAGCTTTGTCTCCTTGATTAATTGAACAACATCGATTCTTTGAAATCCATCTGCTTTTGCATCTGTATTAACAATAAGATTAATGGCTAAGATTCACACATGCAAAATCGTAATTAGGGTTTGACAAAGAATGGCCATATGTGGTGCCAAGTAGTGGACATGCTCATTAATAAGGAATCATACCTATGTGCAATTAATAGCCCATCACTCCTAAATTTGGCATCCACCTTGCATTAAATAACCCACTAATCTATCAAAGAGCCCACTATGCATCAAATGACCTATCAGTTAATAGATTCTCGTCCAAAAAAGGACGACCATTATCTCTCTCCCTGACAACAAATGCGATGAATCTAGTCACGACGGCCTTGAGCTCTCCTACAGAGACACTTGGCCCGGTTTCCAACTTGTATTCCAACATGGCAGCATCCTTTTCACACTTGGAGAAAATCATTTCCCATCTCAGCATAGTCTCGTGGGTCTTGCTTATTATGCTTGAGAACAAAGAAATGTTCTCCAGATATTCCTTCGAGAAGGATTCCACGAAGAAGAAATCATGCAGTCTATCCTTCAGGTTGTCTAGTTTTTGCTCCTCGTCAATTAGTCTTTTTGCAAGCAATGGGTCAACAACATTGAGGATTTCCTCGTAAACCTTCTTGACCGTTGTCCTTAATAGTGTTGACTCCATATTGGATCTTTCAAAAAATTCTCTTCCAATGCTTATTGCAAAGAACCATCGTGGGAAATGATATTCCTCATTTTCCTTGATGACCTCTCCATTAATCAATGCTTGCCTGGGGGTTTCCATTAGTGCCTTAAGATGTGGAATTGTCAAATCTTGATAAATATGCGCATCCTCCCATGAGTTGTCCACATTTTCAAATCTGCCAAGGATAGCTAGAATCCTCTAGTAGAAATGAGTCAAGTCCTCAATTAATTTGCAAGCTGTAGTCAAGACGTCTTCTACCCATTCCTTAGAACATTGAGCCATTTTCCTTATTTCTTCAAGTCCATACACGGATTCCTTTAGAAGAGAAGAGGGAGGAACAAAAGTCTGATCTTCCTCTTTGAAAGGATGCATCAAGAGTTGTGCATACTCACATAAGGATTTGTTTTCACTCTTCAACTTCCTATTTTTCTCTTCCACTTTCTTCATTTGCTCCGACAATGCTAAGGAAGACTCATCAAATTCTTCATCACTTGTGCCTTGGTGGCACACTCAGGTCAATTGCTGTAACATCATACTCATTTGGAGTAATCTCATTTCTATCCTTGTTTACTTTGGGCACAACCACATGCAAAGTCTTGGATCCCAATTCATCTCTTGTAAGTTGTAACCTTAGAGAATTTCTTTGCCACCTTCTTCTTTGCTGGCTTGCTTATCTTTTTCAGAAATTCTTCAATCTCAAGTGTGGGATTCGTTTATTCTTCAGGCTCTTTCCTCATTCTCTCTTTTAGCCAATCTGGAGCGACTACTTGCTGATTTAATATCTCAAGGTGTTCTTGTTCTTGTGTAACTTCCTCAAAAGGTCCTAAGTCTCCCATTGTTGTTTTCCTGAAACAATCCTGAACCTGTTGTTCTGTATTCGGAGGAAGTTTTTGTCTTTCATTCCTTTGCTGAACAGGCCTTTGGGAAGCACTAACACTGAGAATATCCCACGTCTGTGAAATGTCCTGGTCATCTTCTTGTGGCTGATTTCTAATTCTCTTGTGAACATATGAACTTCATGCATGTTTGAGGAGCTGTCAGGTGATTTTGCTTCTTCTAACCTTTGTCTCTTTTGGTGTAGTTCCGCCCTTGGAACCTGTTTCCTTTTCCTTGCCTTTGAATTCTTAGGGACACTTTTCTCCTCTCTACGTTTTGTCCTCTCCAAGGGAATCGTCTCTTCTTTGGCCTAGGCTCTGTTGTGACGTATTCACACATCGCCCCATTGCAAATGGGGACCCCTACTTTTTTCGCTTTGTAGGGTTTTGTCTGTTAGCCTTTGCTTTTCGAGTGTCGCCAGGGGGATCACTAGGATGGCAGGCTCTGCTTGAGCCGAGGTGAGTCTTTGGGGCCCCAGAATTAGGGTTTCTTTGAGAGTCTTCCTTAAGGCTTGGTTTTGCTCTTGTTGCTAATTGTGTCTTGCTTGGTGAGTGAGTGTCATTCTTGAAGGTCCGAGCTAGGTCAAGTTGGTGAGTGATGAAGTCTGGAATGTCATCCTGATCTTCAAATGCCTTGAAATTTGGCTAAGTCTGGAATGTCTTGATCCTGAAATTTGGCTAAGTCTGGAATGTCCTGATCCTGAAATTTGACTAAGTCTGGAAAACTGAAGAATCCTCCAAAAACTAGATTTACTTATACTTAAATGTTATATTCCATAAAATGATCCTGACGGAGAGTCCAAAATGTCAAATTCGCTCCTGACCCTTCCAAAGGGTCCAAAGTGACCCTTCCAAAGGGTCCAGAGCGAAAATCCTTATACACCTAAATTTCTCACTTGTCAAGACCAATTTCCTAGTTTCTAAGGCATGTTTGGGGGTGTCTTGACATGTTCTAACCTTAGGAGGTGGGTAAAGGTGGATGAGGTGAAGATTTTAGCCAAGAATGTGAATTTCGCTCCTGACCCTTCCAAAGGGTCCAGAGCGAAATTCTTGAAAACACTAATTTCTCCCTTAGCCAAAGTCAGGATCAAGACGGAGATGCATGAGGAAGTATCTATGTTTGCCTCCCAAGGAAGATTAGAGTTTGAAAAATCAAGAATCAAGGTCAAAACATGATTTTCGCTCCTGACCCTTCCAAAGGGTCCAGAGCGAAAATCCTTATAACCCTTGTTTTCTTCCTTATTTTGGCTAGGCGTTGGCTTGATGGAGGATGAATGGGTATGTTTTTGCCTTGAGGGGGAGTTAGAAGCTTTGAAAAATCAAGATTTTAGCTCAAAAGGAGAATTTCGCTCCTAACCCTTCCAAAGGGTCCAGAGCGAAATTCCCTATAAACTTCATTTGCTCCCTTGTTTTAGCTTGAAACCTTGCTCCTTAGATGGAAAATGATCTATATTTGCCTCCAAGAGAAAATTGAAGTTTGAAAAATGAGCAATCAAGCCCAAATTGTGATTTTCGCTCCTGACCCTTCCAAAGGGTCCAGAGCGAAAATCAACCTAAGACTCATTTCTTGCCTTATTTGACCAAATTTTGATTTGTAAGGCATCTTGAAGGGAAGAGTGGACATGTTTGGACGTTGGAAATGTTTGAAAGCTTTGAAAAAATGAAGGATTCTAGCCAAGAAGGTGAATTTCGCTCCTGACCCTTCCAAAGGGTCCAGAGCGAAATTCCTTGCAAGCCTATTCTTTTGACCTTGTTTTGGCTTAAGACCTTGTCCCTTGGGTGAAGAATGATGTTTAGTTGCCTCTTGAGGTGATTTTGAGTTGGAGAAATGAACAATCAAGCCCAAATCATGATTTTCGCTCCTGACCTTCCAAAGGGTCCAGAGCGAAAATCCTCCTAGACCTCATTTCCTTCCCTATTTGACCAAATTGTGATGTCCAAAGCATGTTGAAAGGGGAAATGGACATGATCTTGCCTTTGAGAGTGTTTGATAGCATTGAGGAATGAGGGTTTTAGCCAAGAAAGGAATTTTCGCTCTTGACCCTTCCAAAGGGTCCAGGGCGGAATTCCTTACAAGCCTACTTTTTGACCTTTCTTAGGCTTAAAACCTTGTTCCTAGGGTGAAGAGAGGTGAGATTTTACCTTGCAATGAAGTTTGAAGTTGAAAGAATGATGATTTTTGGTCAAGAATGAGATTTTCGCTCCTGACCCTTCCAAAGGGTCCAAAGCGAATTTTCGCAAAACCTATCTTTTCCCTCAAATTTATGCCAAGTCTAGTGTGGGTCAAGATTAGAGGTGTCTTTAGGCATGTCCTTGAATGGTCAATAATTATCAAGTTTGAAGGAATTGAGCCAAATGATGAAAATCGCTCCTAACCCTTCCAAAGGGTCCAGGGCGAAAATTCTTCAACCACCTATTTCCCCTTGCAAAATCATGTCAAACTTGGGTTGGATGTGAGAGGAGAAGTGTTTTCTAGCCTTTGGAGGTGAATTCAACTTGAAATGATGGAGGAATAAGCCTAAATTAAGAAATTCGCCCCTGACCCTTCCAAAGGGTCCAGAGCGAATTTTCTCTAAATCACCTTTTTTCCCAATTTTCTGCCAAGCCAAGTGCTGACTAGGGCGAGGTCCTCAGGAATGACTTTGACTTAGCAATGATTATCAAACTTGAAGGAATTGAGCCAAAAAGTGATTTTTGCTCCTGACCCTTCCAAAGGGTCCAAAGCGAAAATCTTAAAACCACCTATTTTCCTTGCAAGTCTAGTTAAACGTTAGGTTTTCATGGCTTGGATGGGTGCGAGGAGACATGTTCTTGCCTTTTGAAGTTAATTGGTGTTGAAAAATGATGGAAATTAGCCCAAACCAAGGATTTCGCTCCTGACCCTTACAAAGGGTCCAGAGCGAAAATCTTAAAAACCATCTTTTCTTCCAAAATTTGAGCAAAGTCAACCCTGGACAAGGGTGAGAGAAGTCATTTGGATTGCCTTAGAGTGGATTTTAGTCACCAAGAATGCAAATTTTGAAGCCAAAATGAGAATTTTGCTCCTGACCCTTCTAAAGGGTCCAGAGCGAAATTCCTATGATCACCCTTTTTTCCTTGCAAATCAAGTCAATTTTTTTGGTTTTTATGGCCTAGATAGGAGTGACGCGATGTGTCCTTGATCTTGGAGGTGGATTGGAGTTGAAAAGATGAGGAAATAAGCCTAAAATAAGATTTTCGCTCCTGACCCTTCCAAAGGGTCCATAGCGAAAACCCTAAAAATCATCTTATCCTCCAAATTTTGTGCTAAGTCAAGCCTAGACTAGGGTGAGAAAAGATATTTGGAATGCCTTGGAAAGATGTTTGACCTTCAAAAGTGTGAATTTTGAGCTAAAAGGTGAATTTCGCTCCTGACCCTTCCAAAGGGTCCAGAGCGAAATTCTTCATCTACCAATTTTCTCCTTGTGTCAAGTCAAGACTAGGAGTCCTAAGGCATAGTTGAGGTTGAAATGATGTTACTTTGCCTTGCAAGATGAATTGAAGTGAAGAAAATGAAGAGTTGTGACCTAAAAGGTGAATTTCGCTCTTGACCCTTCCAGAGGGTCTAGAGCGAAATTCCCAATTTCACTCAAATTGCTCATGATAGAGGTCAAGGCGTGATCCTTGGGCTCCAGAGGAAGGAAAACTAGTGTGTGCTCGCCTTGGAAGGTATTTTGGAGAGGAAACATGATAGATTTTGTCCTAAAAAGTGAATTTCGCTCCTAACCCTTCCAAAGGGTCCAGAGCGAAATTCTTAAAAACCTCTCTTTTGCCCCAAATTTGCATCAAGATTGGTGTTGGTTGAGAATGAGGGCATCTTTGGGCATGTATCTAAGCAAGTACAGTTGCAAAGTGAGAACAATTTGAGCCAGGAATGCAAATTTCGCTCCTGACCCTTCCAGAGGGTCCAGGGCAAAATCCTTATAGGGCCTGTCCCTAGAAGGAATATTGAGCATGCTTCATTTTAACATCTTCTTGTTGATGATTTAAGGTAGAAAGTGCTATGTTGAAATGAATTTATTATGTGTCCTTAATCATCTTTCGGTTTGTCTTGCAGTTAAAAGAAGACCTAGCCCAGTAGGACTCCACCTAGTCGTTCATCCATCTTCTCGCATTCTAGGTAGTAGAGTAGACTTCCTGAACCCTTCATCTTTTACCATTTGTTTGTCTTCCAGTTAGTTAATAGTACCTGTGATTCCAACAAATCAAACGTTTAGGTCGTCAAGTGTAAGTCCCCTTGTGATTCCAGCAAAATCACATCATACCACAAAGAGCTTATCCACGAGTAGAGAACCTACATACAAGAACCTTGGAGTTACTCCGACTGATCCTTCGGGTGAGATCTTGAGCAGTCGGGAACTTTGTTCAAGAGAGGATAAGGTACCTTTTAGGTATTTTATTCTGTGCTCACATGTGCATGAAAAACACATCAACAGGCTCCTAATGACCCTTGAGTGGTTTCATCATGGGATTCCAAGTCTCCCATCAAATTATAAGTCAAGCGGGCATTCTTTGCTTTCAACTTAGTGATGTGACATTCAAACTAGTGGCTTGTGAATTTCATAACTGGCTTGCTTAAGATATCCAAATCATCAATTTCTGGTTCTAACCAGTTAGGTGTTTTAATTGGCTCATCTCTTTCCTTTTCATGATCTAGGTGAACGATATTCACATTTTCTTCTATTTGGTTTGACACTTGGATGATTTCACATATTCTTATCAACTTTAGAGGCAATCTAGAGAACATTCTTCTTTTGATCTTATAGTCATCCTTGGCGTTAACCCAATAATCCTCCAGCTGCATCCTATGCTTGTGCCTCACGCCAACTACCATCCTTATCTTATCATATGGATTGAAATCCAACCTTGCGGTGTGAGGTGCGAGGTGGTAGAATAATAGTTCATTCGTTGACCTCTCTGCGATTACAACTGATGGGCACATTACTTCATAATCTGCCATGACAATTGGAAATTCGAGCCCAATTTTCTTCTTCTTCTTCTTCTTCTTCTTTTGTTTCTTGTCATAGGCAGTCAGCTATCTAGTTACTTTCAACAACACCATCATATCTATTGGATATCTTGGGAGTCTCTAGGACTGGGCAAAGAATCGTTGGACTCTGATGCAAGTAAATTTTGGAAATTGAATGAACTGGGCCCCATACTTCTTTACCAACTTCCTTGCTTCTTATGATAACCTTGTGTGAACACCTCCCTACAAAGATCTGACAATATGCATGGTGAATGTGTCACTAGCTTTCTTAAAAGTAGGGTTGAACAAGTGCAATTGCAGACAACACTCATAGACTTTCAACTATCCCGAATTTCATCTCATGGGTCCTTTGCTTGATAATCCGCTGAACTTGCGCATTCTAGCCAACATGTATACAATATACGAGCTCATGTAGAAGGATTGGGATTGCTTCAAGTTCCTTAGCTGCTCGTCCAAGTGGTTGCTAATTATTCTCACTCAATCTAACACCTTTATGGCATCCATTACTTCCTCAATGAAGTAAAACATCCAAGATTCAAAGATGTAAGCCTGTGGACATCCCATAACTCAGCTCATCAACACAAGATCACCATATGCTTGCTTGAAGTCAATGTTGGTGAGCTGCCTGGGCATCTTTGAAATGTGAGGCTTCTTCTTTTGCATCCATTTTCTATTGATGATTCTAGCGCATCTCTCAATGCTAGAATCATAAATCAAAGTCTTTCTTTCCTTGGTCTTGTACATCATGGATTGGAATGTGGGGATTCCAAAAGCTTCACCAATTGCAAGATTTGCCAAGAGTCTACCATCAGGTGTCAAAATCACTCTTCTTTCAACGTGATAATGTTTTGCACATTCCATGATCAGCTCCGAGCACTTGATGGCAAGAAGGAAGTCAACAGCTGCCACAATTCCGCTTCTAACTATCTTCTTGGCGGTAGTTGATGGAGAATGTTCATCTCGACCAAATATTCTCTTTCTGAATTCTCCCAACTTGAAAGATCCTAAGTTGGTATCACCGACTTTTCTCTATTTTGAAATAATCTGTCTCAGGGAGGAATCCTTTTTGTTCATTCTAGATCTGTGCTTGCTGGGAAGTATTCACCACCTTGGTGGATTCTGCCATTCCTACAAAATAAATTAACATTAAATTCTTAATAATAGATTTTTAGGAATCCACCAAGGGAAGAATTACATTATGCCAATTCCAAAATTGGAATAAATAAAAACCTCCAAAAATAAGAACTTGTGGATAAAAATCATGCCCTAGCTTTTCTTCACTTTTGCTCTTGCTTCAATTTCTTCAAAATGTGATGTGAAGAATGAAGTCTAAAGCCTTGTTTAAATAGGAATCGTCCACCAAGTTGTGAAGTTGGCAATGAGATAATTTTAATAGTTTCATTAATTCATTCCAATCACACTTCATGTTTCCTTAACGAGAAAGAGACAACTTGTCATTCTGCTGGAGCCCACCTATTATTCTTGACTTCAAAAATAGGAACTTCCATAATCTCTTAAGTTATGCTTCATTAATGCGAAATATTCCATTTTGCATGTTGCCAACTTGTCTTCCACACAATTCTTTCTATCCTGGGTGTATAAGGGACATCTTGGAGGGATTTCTTTTCCTTCGAAAGATTTCGTGGTCTTTTTCCATTCCTAAGGAATTCTTGAGCACATATCAATCTAGAGTAGGAAAATTCTTTGTGTAATTCTGCCATTTCATGTTTTGTGAATGCTTGGGCATGTTATATCCTGAAGAAGGAATTTTGTCCTGTCTGGAGTCTAGAGGAGAAGAATTTCCAACACTTTGCCAATTTTTTACTCTTTACAAGAATTTTGTCCTGAACGAAGGAATTTTGGTCATGAGGAAAAAATCCTCCTCAGTTGGGATTTTGCGCCCCAACAACTTGCTTGAGTGCATTTTGGAGTTGAAGGAGGAATTTTGTGTTTTTGGAAAAATCCTCCATTGCCAGTGATTTGTGCACTCCTTGTAGTCCTAGGTGCATTTTGGAGGTGAAGGAGGAATTTCCTCCTACAAGGAAAATCCTCCCTACCTTGGGATTTGCATCCAAGGAGGGAGATGGGTGCATTTGAGGGGTCATGGAGGAATTTTCAAGATTGCACCCTCTTTTGGATCTTGTGCATTTCGAGTGGGGTGAAGGATTTTTTAAACTTTGGAAGATTCCTCCTGTTCTTGGCAATTGTGCCCAAGAATAGATTTTCCTTGCCTTGTCTTTTTCGAGGAGGATTTCCAGATAGCCACAATTTGATCATCTGCCTGCTCTTCAAGTTTTTCAAATTTTGAACTAGATATTATTCAAGAACATTTTGCCGTCAATGCCAGTTGCGAGAGATAGGACTTTCCAAAAATAGGCTTACTAAAAATATTAACTTCTTCCAAAGACCAAATTAGGGCCAATTGGGACACAACACTTATAAAAATAGGATTACTAAAAATAGACACTACTAAAAATAGTAAGTTTGTTTAAATGCAAAATTAGGCCTATCCAAGCTGCAGTGAAACTTACTAAAAATAGTAAGTCTCTAGAATTCACTCAATTTTCATTGTTAGCCTCCTTGTAGGGTTCTCATTTCAATGCTTCACTTAGATTTTACAAAACCCTAGGCTACTGACTCCGTTTCTCTATCTGAAGGATAAAAACCCTTAAATAGATAATACAAGCTTCTAGACTTAGCGAAATTTCTCCAATACACTTGTAGACTTAGCCAAAATTCAGCAAAACACTTGGGGGACTTGAGGAGATTTAAGAAATTGCTGCCAAACCACCCAAAAGACCAAGTGGACAGAAATGTAGGGGGTCCCCATTTGGAAAGGGGTGATGTGTGCTTAGGTCACAACACATCCCAATATCCAAAGACACGAAAAACGAGAGAAAACTCAGCTTCTCAAATACCTTCGATTTTTATTGATAAATCGACAAAGAAAAATACACAGATTGAAACCCACAATTTTATTAAAAAATTGAGAAAATTTCTGCAAACCCTAGGCGTGCAGAAACCGTAGACACCTAGGAGGATGACTTTTGAGTTTGCAAATCCCTTAGCCATGAAAGACTAATAGAAAACCCCACAATTTTTTAAAAAATTGTGCAAAACAAATTCAGAAAAAAACCTTTGAACAAACACTGCATCCGGTGCGAGCTGAATAGGTGCATAAAATCCACAATTTTTTTTTATGGAAAAACATGCAAAAAATATAAAAAAAATACAAGTTTGTTGCAGAACTTGACGCGATTTGAAAATGCAGAATCCGACACAATTTTTGACAGAAAAAAACCTTGCGACTTATCTTTGAAAAAAACTGCGATTTGTAGTGCAAGGAGGCTGCGAATTGCAGACAAAGAGAACCTGCTTTTTTTTTTTAGAAAAAAAATTAGGTCGCGAATTCTATAGAGAAAAACCACAATTTCTCTGAAAAACACCTGTGATTTCTCAGACAAATAGAATCCTCAACTTTCAGGATTAAAGAAACTGCAAATTTGCCACTAAATAAGAACCCATGATTTTTATTAAAAAAATTGTTCAAAAAACTTCTGAATTTGTTTTCTTTTAGGTAACCACAAATTTTATTGATAAAAAATTAACCAAAACATTCCTTTGCTTTGATACCATGAAATGGTAGTTGATTATTTACAAAGGAGAGGAATGCTCCTTAAATAGAGAATACACCATGATTCTAAAACAAAAACGATAGAGAATAAAAGACATAAAAGAAAATTTCTATATACTAACTAAATTATTTGACTATTATAGCAAGATTACTTTAAGTTGAATATCATCATTAATATCGGTCTTGTGCAGTCAATTTTTGATTTTGATGCCTTTTGATCGTTTCCGCAACTTGGGTGTACTATTGAGCTATGTTTTAATTAATTTTATTAAGGTTGGTATTTTAATTAAAATAATTTAACAAACACCTTAGTCGAATAGCTCGTTGGAATGAGAATGAAAAGTTAAATGTTCGATGCTTAACCTTGTGACTAAAGTGCTCAAAATAATTAAATAAATCACTTTTCAGAGATATAAGGTTTAGTTAAATTATAAAGTGATTTGATATTGCACTTCCAGAAAGTTCTTGAAATGGTTATAAAAGAAGGCTAGGGGTCTCGTTTGGGATTTACAAAAGATTGAGAAGCTTACATCTTTGCAAAGATACAAATATTTGTGCTTGGGACCAAACTCTTGCCAGTGGGACGAAAACCCCAATGTTTTATTGGAGCCGAGGATGAAAACCCTTTGTCTTTACCAGAGCAGTTCCACACAAGGATTGACAAGGTGCTGAAGGTTTGAGTGGGGACGAAAAACCTCATTAATGGTATGGATTCAAAGGTGAATCAAGTTTGCATTTGGGCATAAAAGTGATTTACAGAATTTTGCAGATTGAAAGTTAATTTATTTTACAGGGTTGCCAAATTTTCTGGTACAAGATTGTCTGATTTGCAGACAAATATTATTTTTTGTGCTGTGTTTGTAAGTGATTTTGGCAGTGGTTATCGTGTAGTGTGTTGGGAAAGAAAGAACAAAAAAATTAAAAAAAATGGATGAATAAATATTTTTACTAGCTGTTTTACGGTTACGTACACCCCCTAATCTGTCCAAGAGAGGTCAATTTAATTTTAAGTGTCACCAAGAACCTGGTGAATCCTTCCTAGGCTTTCCCTTTGATAGTTGCTGCAGCCAAAAGGACCTCCGTACCATTTAGTGGTGGCCAAAATTGATGACATGGCTTTCCTTTGGCAACCCCATATATGGATAAACTGCTGCAGTATATTAAGGAATGAGATCAGAGCTTTCTAAGGAGATTTTTTGGTGTATATGGATGCTGTTACAAGCACAAGGAGGTCCTGCAATATTTAATTACTATATCAGCAGGGCTTAAAGTCTGAAATTTGAATATTGACCAGTCAACAGTAGGCTTGCAAGTTGCTCAAGTAGGTCGAACTACTCAAGCACCTCAAGCTCATAAAGTAGGTCAAACTCCTCAAGCACCTCAAGCTCCTCAAGCACCTTAAACAGGTTTACCTTTTGTAATATAAAATATTGATGATTTATTAAAGCTTTTATTGTTGTGTTTGATACCTTGATCATATCAATTTGTATAAAATGAGCAGTTATGAGCTGAAGGAGTATTTACTACTATATCTGAAATATTATGGCGTCAAAATAATATGATATGCAAACTGTTTGATAAAATGCCCATTAGCTTACTGTGGGAAAATTACAGAAAAAGTTAGTTTAAACTTGCAACCAAACATCTCAAAGACAAACAGAAAAACTATTACTTTTATGTGCGAGCATACGCTGTTTGCAAAATGCCTACATTGAGCATTGGGGAAGTGGAGAGAAAAAAATGATTCAAACAATGGTGGTCTCTTACAGACACCACATTTAATCTCCAGATCTTGCATATCCTGGTCATCATATGCTTAATATTTGTCTTAGCCTTTGTTTATCTAATATGAAGAGGTTCTGTTTGTTTAATGTATATGTCATAGTGTGATGACATTATGGCTATAGTAGAGTGTTATCAGACTGAAATGTTTGTATTTTGTGATGTTTCTTTTTGTATTGATTAGAATGTGTTAGAATTCTGTGCCGATGAATGACTGATCAGTATTTGTATTGCCTGTGTTTTTTTTGGACAAATGCACCTTATCTTGAGTCTCAGAGCAATTTTATTTTATGTATGTTGAGTCAATCTGAATATATATGCAAAGTGACATCACCATATTTTTTATAGCATAGTTAAAAGTTGACGGAGCAATTGTCTTGAATTTCAGATGCTGCGTTATGTGAGTGGCACTCTTGATTATGGACTTCTGTACACTCGGAGTTCTGATCCTACACTTAGTGGCTACACAGATTCTGACTGGGCAGGTTCGGTTGATGATCGTAAATCTACAACAGGGTATGTGTTTAGTTTGGGATCTGGTGTTGTCACATGGACGAGTAAGAAGCAGCAGGCAGTGGCTCTCTCCTCGACAGAAGCAGAGTATCGGGGAGCAGTTAAGGCATCTTGTGAGGCGGTTTGGCTTCGACGAATGCTTGCGGATATGCATGTCTCCCAGGCAGGGCCAACTCCCTTGTTCTGTGATAATCAGGGAGTGCTCAAACTCGCCAAGAATCCAATCTTCCATGAAAGAACCAAGCATGTGGAAACTCATTGTCACTATATTCGACAGCTGGTTGAAGACGGATCCATCTAGTTGCTGTATGTTCCTACCTCGGAGCAGTCAACAGACATCTTCACCAAGCCCCTCGGTCCTGATAAATTTGTAAAATTCAGGGGATCTATAGGTGTAGTTAATAGATTGAGCATTAAGGGAGGGTATTAGAATATTAAAATATTGTTATTTTTAGTATTAATGCTCAATAGTGTATATTCTTTTTTAGTAAGATCTTCTACGATCTTATCAGCAGTTTCTTATTAGAAACTTGCTATTCTTGTAAATACTCCTGTACTATTTATGAGCATCTTGCTCATTTTGTTATTCAATCAATTCTTTGAAATCCATTGCGTGTCTCGCACTGTTTTACCTTTGAGGTCTAGAAATGTCCCCTTGGAGCAAATCTCTGGATTTGAAGTTATTAAATTTTTCTTTCCTTATTGCTTTGAAATTCCTCCTGCTTGAATTGGACTGATTTTATTCCTTTGGATTTCCTCCAATTTGTGTCAAGAAATTGCCTAAGTATGGAAACTTGTTTGGAATACTCCTCTTGTCACCATTTGATTTTGATTGGGAGCTTGCCTTCAATTCTTCAGGAGATGAAATCCTTCAAGAAGTATGAAATTCATTTTTTTTTCTCTATATTTCCACCAAATTTGAGGACTTTTCTTTCTTGATGCCTTGAAATTCTTTCAAGTGCCTTGAATTTGGAATTCCTCTGTGCTTTTGCCACAATGGAGGAAATTGGAATTTTCTCTATGAAGTATTTCCCATACTTGCCAAATTTTGGCTATTCAATTTCATTTTGTAACACCTTCATGCGGACCTTTCAACACCTAGCCAAATTTTGGCCATCTCCATGCTTGGACGAACTTTGCCTGTGGATTTGTCTTCAATTCTGAATTGAAGTAGGACAAACTCCATCCTTGGATGAGGATTTTATTCATTTCCTCTTTACTTTTCCTCTTTATTCTTCTTCATTCTTCATGTTTGCTTTGCAACACTGAGTCAAAATTTGACACATTTGTTGTGGAAAACTCCACACAACCATTTTTTGTTTCCTCTCTGCAAATTTGATCATATGATAGGTCAAATTGTGCCTTATGTTGGGCGGAGTTTAGCTTTGGCTGGACATCTCCCTCATGGCGGATTTCAACTTGTCTTGGACGTTGCCCTTGTTTTCTCCTTGGGTGGAGTTCATAATATTCATGCCACTTTGACCAAGGCGGACTTCAACCTTGGTTGGACATTTTCTTGGACATGTCAAGGCAGACTTCACTTTCCTTAAGCCATGGCATGGCGGACTTCATCATTGTTTGGCCATAAACCTCGGTGAACTTCATATTTTCCTTGCCATTCTCCTTTATGTCTAGGTTGGACTTTGAGTGGTCAAAGACATTGTCGTCTTGCCATGGCAAACTGAATGTTTGGCAAGACATTCTTCTTCATCTCTCCTTGGCAGACTTTAACATTTGCAAGCCAAGTGCTAGGCGGACTTGGTACTCGGCATGCCATTTCCTCTCTATTCTTTCCTTGGTGGAGTTTGCCTTCTTTAGGCCATGCTTGAGCGAAGTTTGTACTTATGTGCCATTTTTGTGTCTTAGAGGTGGCGGACTTTGACATGCTTATGCCACCACTTCCCTTGATTCTTTCCTTCGTGGACTTGGTGCTTGGAGAGCCATTCTTTGGCGGAGTTCATGATTGCTGTACCATTTTTGCTTTGACCCTTAGGCAGATTTGAATATTTGCAAGCCAATTGTTGGGCAGACTTGGCACTTCTTTTGTCATCTCCCCTTGGGCAGATTTTGTCATCAGCAAGCTACTTTGTGGCGGACTTTATCATTGGCCAGCCATTTCAACCTTTTTTGCTAGGGCAGAGTTCAGTTTGCCTTGGACAATCCTTATTTGGGAGGGCAGACTTCATGTTTAGCAGGACATTTCTCATTCCTCCAAGGCGGACTTTATGAACTTTAGGCCATGCTTGCCCATTGCTTGGGCGGACTTTGAGATCAGCAGGCCAAGGTTGGGCGGAGCTGCTCATTGCTTGGGGAATCTCCTTGACACTTAACCAAATTTCGAAATTTTATTCTCCAAGGTATCAACACTTAGACAATTTTCTGAATTTTTCTCCCCAAGGTATCAACACTTGGCCAATTTTTTGATTTTTTTATTCTCCCCAAGGTATCAAAACAACGCCAATTTTTTGAATTTTTTCCTTGGGTGGAGTTGAGCCTTGTTTGGACATTTTCTCGAGTTGACTTTGAACTTGTTCAAGATGTGGAAACTCCTACCTTGAGCGGACTTCATGATGGCTTGGACATTCTTCCAAGGTTGGTCGGACTTTCTAACTTCCATGCCAAGGTTGTGTGGAGTTGGCACTTGCCCTAGACATTGCCATTCATGGCTAGGTCGGACTTTGAGATAGTTTGGACATCTTCCCTTGGGCGGACTTTCTCCATACTTGTGCCATTTTTGCTTACTACCTTGGGCAGAGTTGGCACATGATTTGCCATCCATTCTTTGGCATGGCGAACTTCACGTTTGGCCAAACACTTTGAATTTCTTCCATTGCTATCTCCATTCGAACTTGTTCTTGGCACAAACACTTAATAGATTTTCTCGCTCAACCATTCATGTTTATCTAGAACATCTAGAACAAAACCCTGTCTGGAGATTTCACCTTGCTTTTTACACTTGGAGACAAATTTTTGATTCCAAAGATAGCAATGCTGTTGCCATGACCCGAGGGACCCAATCCTAGGTCAACTTTCAAAAGAGATGGAAAAAGAAAAAAGCAGGCCAAAAAAGCTACTTCCTAGATTGGTCCCAAAGTGCCAAAAATAAAAAAAAGTAAAAAAGCAAAAAAACAGAATCCCTAAAAAATAGGAAGGTGTCAGATTTGACTCTAAGCAATTGCGATCTTCATCCTTCGGGCCTTCTAAGTACTTCTGTGACATCCAGACACAATGTTGAGCATGATTTCTCCAATTGACTTGGATGACCATCCTCATTGTAAAAAGACTGGCAATTAGCATTTGCGACGCCAAGGCAAAACCCTAAAAAACAAAAACAGGTTGGGTCCCCATTTGTAATGGGGCGATGTGTGAAAAGGTCGCAACATGTATCAATGCTTGGGATTCTCAACTAGAATTGATTGAGTTTATTGGGGATGGTTGGAGTGATTTTTGGAGGGATAAGGTTCTAAATTTTCGAATTGATAGTGCTAATCTATTCCTTACCAACCATCTTGTGATTCCATTTGTTCATTCATTTACAAATGGATTGGGGAGAGATTTTAAGTTAATATTGGAGCATTGATAGTATGGCCACTCTTGGGAGTATTCATGGCAAATGATAGATCTGTTATTCTGTTTGGAGCTTGCTACTTGTTTGCAGATCAGTCACTTCACTATATGGTTTGCTCTCATTCAAGGGAGTTGGTACAATTTCTTTTGTCAAGGAAGTAATGGTTTTTAGTTGGAAATTGCTTGGAGGTGTTTTCTAGCCACTTCTGAGTTATTTTTGACCATTGCAATGCTCAACTTTCATGCTTGTTCTTGGAGATTCCATTGTTGCAGCTGTTGTCCTCTGTGTAAAGCACTTAAATCAGATTGGACTTTGCTGATTACAGTCATTTACAGTAGTAGTTATTGTTTATTTTAGACCTTCCAAACTCAAGGAGTTCACGTTATGAAGGTTTGTGTTGTAAGCTTTGATAGTTTACCCTTGGAGTTGGTTCAGGACAGCGAACTTCCTTATACTATGGTTCATCTTTTAGAGGCCCATGGAATTGTAACTATGAGCATTAGCACTGCTGTCCACTTTCTGATCAGCCTACACATGACATCAGTTCATGACGCACAGTTGTGTTGTATGTTTTCTTTAGACCCGCAGTTGAGTTCTTTATGGTGGAGGTTGGTTGATGGACATGATGGACATGGTTGATCATAGGAGATGAATTTTCAGCAACTTTCATACTCATGATTGCTATGTATTTAGTGAGATTTCATATTGTCTACTGCTGTCCTAGTTTTTTCGCATTGTTTTGACATTAATCTTTGGGGAATTTGGGTTTGAACTCTTGCAAACTTCAGTGCAACCAGTTGTGGGAGATCCTCTGGGTATATTTCAGTTATTTTCCACTTCCACTTGGGAGAGTTTGGGTCATTGCAGTCATTTCATGATTTTTAGTATGCATGCTTCAGGATCATGATTGGTTTATTGCAACGAGTTGGGTTTCTTGGCATATTTGAGTTTCTTCCCTTGACACTCAAAGATAGAGTGTTGATGACATGATTCTAGTTGTTGATCACAAAGGCTTTACTTGGTTAGCTGATTATAGGGAACTAGTTATGCAAACATCGTCTTTACTAGTCCCTTGAAATTGATAGATCTGTTTCTTGTTCGGGACTTGATGTGTTTTTATGCACTATGCAACACAAAATAAAATATCAAAGACACTCTATTCTCTCTTGATCAAAATCTCCTCGGATGCTAAATTAGATGATCAACCAAGACGACTCTAAGGTTTCTATTGTTAGGTCTTGACATATGGATAGCTCAATGGTTCGATGTGATATTGCTAGAATCACAAAGTGGACTTACATTGAGTACTTGAATGTTGAATGTTTGGATGTTGCTGGAACTTGGAAATTAACTTGGCAAAAGGATAGGGTTTAAGAAGATTGTGCTACTCCTAAGAATGCGAGAGACAATGAGCGATTGGATGAAATTCAACTAAGCTTTGCTTCACCATCAACGAACAACTCCACAAAGCTAGCGTGATCTTCTAAGGTAAGCATGTGATGTTCTAATCACTATTAACAACAAGGATTCCATCAAGGTGATGCATATCAAGGTATGAATAGCAATTGAAGTTAAGCTCATTTAAGGATTCCAGTTGACCACACAAGGCAAACTTACAATCAGCAAATTGTTAGTGGTATGGATAAACAAATTTCACCATTAATCATTCACAATTCCTTTCATTCATCTAATCAACATGAAAGCAAATGAGAAGTAGAGACCATGCAACTTGTTGAAATAACACATCAAATCCACCATAGCTTCAATGAAATCATATGATCTTTACAATTTGGTCTTGGCAACAATCTTTGCCTTCTCCTAATCTAACTGTTACTCTAATTGCTAACTATTGATTGCTATTTATGAACTATTATCGATTACTCCACTATTATTCTACTTTTGTTAACCTTTACAAATGAGAGATTGAGCCTTTTATAGTGCTTACAATATGATTTAATGGCTGAGATTGATTCACAATCAATGGCCAAGATTCAACAATAAAACCCTAATTAGGGTTTGTAACAACAACACCCTTTCGGCCAATGAGAAAATTACATTTAGGTCCAATATGGAATGCGAACCAATAGAAAATGAGGTTAGGTATTTTGAAGTTTGTGCCTCCATGGATGAGTTAGATGCATTGTATTTGGACATCTTGACTTGGAACCTTCCAATTGGTTGATCAATGACTGGTATGCCAACTCAACTTGCATTGTAGACTTGATAAATCATCATGGAGTGTTGATACCTTGGGTATCTCTTGATACTCAACATCGCCAAGCTAGGTGTGATGACGATGCAGGCATCACCTAAGCATGGTCAAGCAATCCTTCTAACTTTGCTAGTTCTTCTACCTCCTTAGCAAAATTATTTCCTCTTGATTATCTTTCTTGCCTTGATCTTTCTTTTCATCATCTTCTTATACCTCGGATGAACTTGACCTTGACCTTTTGAATTTTAAAGAAAATTTAAGGTTGTTGTATTCATAGCCTTTATTTGCATTATCTTCTTTTGTCATCACCTTAAACATGCTGATCTTTACACTTGCATTGCTGAACTTCTTTATCTTGAAATTTGTTCTTGTCATGATGTTGTCATTGCAAAGCTTCTCCTTGATACAAAATCTCTCTCCTCATTGAATCTTCTTCATGCTACTGAGTTCCTTCACTCAATTCCTTGCGTTTACTTATCGGTGAAATCCTTCCTAGAAGTGCTGCTTTGATCCTTCACAATCAGACCCGATCCTTTGCTTTTACCTGCAAAACAAACAAGAGGGTATCAAACACAAAATACATACTAATTTCATCCATCTTTCATCTCATGTGCTCTGATTTGTCTGACCAAATGATGTCTTAGGTCTGATTGAAGTCCCTGAAGTCTAATTTTCATGCTTTTAGCCACTTCATGGTCTGAGCTTTGATTCTGCTACAGGTCCGATGGTGTATGAAACTTCACACAGTTCTGCCCAGATCACCTTCAAAGAGGACAAAAAATGTCTCCAAGTAAAGCTTAAACTTTCTTAAATAAAATAGCACCACCTTGAAGTAAGTTTGATCAATGAAATGATCAAGATCGCTGCCTTGACCTGAAGTATTTCACTCTGCTCTGCCTATGCATAGAATTAGGACTGCTTGAATGATGCTCGAATTTCGTATCTCCTTGTGTCCCACCTTCACTCAGGTCTGATCTGAAAATCAGAACCTGGTTTGTTCAATTTGTACCTAGATATCAGAATTTCACCCTCACAGCAAATCAGTCTCTGACATGTTTGCTACAGGATTTTGCTCTAATGGTGGATGGAATCCAAACTATAGGGTTGCAACTGATGTTATTTATGAATTCGATTCTGCTTCTTTACTCTGTTCCATGGATTCACTCAGGTCTATTTTTAGTGTGCAGCATCTTTAGTTGCAGAATTTGGGCAATTCTTGCTATTTTTAACACTTGGTCATGGTCTATATTTCTCTCTCAGTTCAATACAATGGGTTTTAGTTGGACTTGGTGAGTTATATGGCTTTCAGAAGAGATTTATTTTATTTTATTCACTGTCTTTATAAAGTGTTTTTTAAAAATTTCCCTGTAATATTCCCTGAAGAATTATGACTAAGTACACAAGGAATATCTGCTGATACCAAGTTAATGTCTTGCTGATATGTCTTCTTTTACAGAATTTTCAGATTTCGAGGGAGGTTGTCAAACGCATATTTCATGAAACATCAAAAACTAATGATGACTAGTAGATTAGACAATTGTCAAGATGCATGTCATTAAATCATATAGTTCTATGCCCATATTGACCCATAAACACCTATCAACAGCTTGCTGACATTTTGACAAATAGTTGGCTAACATCCTGTTAACATTCATACATAAGGGTGCAACTTGATTCCTTCTTTAATTATCTCCAAAACATGTGCAATGGATCCTTATAATGATCATACAATAGCCTACTTTAAGACAGAAAATTCTGAAGACTATGACAGTCATGGTTACTATAACTAACTGAAATAATACATGGAATGTTAATTGGTGGCACCTGACATGTATTGCCTTGTTGAACAAAGGAAGAGGCAAGCAAATTGTGTACCAAAGAGCCTTCACTATGCCAATTTTAACTCCTTTCTCTAACGCCCTGCTGCTGCAACTATAGGTCTGAGAACACTAAGCGATCAGCTGTTAACATCCCAAATTCTTCTTTCAAATGGTTTGGTTGCCAACTAGAGGATAGCGCTAAACACCAAGGAAGACCCTTGATCAAATTCGATGTGTAAAGATGCCCTTATTAGATCCCACCATGACTGCTGTAAGTGGTTGTCTCAGAGATGTTGCTGAGACTGCACACCAATGTTACCCAATCTGCGTACAACCTGATCGGTCTCCACACTAAATGATAGCGCCTGCTCCTTGGAAGAACTTTGGCCAATCACAAGCTTCAAAAGGTGAAATTGAAGGAGTTAGAGGGTGGCGGACCTGCCAAGGTTCGGCCCCTCTAAAGAATTAAAAATAAACTCCAAACTGCCCTATACCTGTCCAAACAATATCACCATATCCTGCACTGCAATTTGGAATCCTTGTTTGTGAAGATTGATGCACCTTGAGAGAAATATGAGCAAAATCGGGTTTTGGACAGTCCGATATAATTTTCTGATCTGAGTTTGATCAGAGGCCAAGATGACTTCGAATCACCTCCAATATTGTCTCTAAAAGATCGCCCTTACCAGCTCTTGTCACTGTTGCCTTCTGATGTGAGGATCGTTGTACAATGGAGATGTATAACCAGGAATTGTTGTAGGAGAGGTCTGCAACCTGAAACAAAAAATCAGTCCCTTAATCCTTCAATTTGCCTCTTCCAATCATCAATGAATTTTGCCTTAATGTTCAAATGCTGTCAAATAGAAAACATTCACCATCATTAATAAACCTAACAGCAAGATCTGAAATCTGAAGCAATCTTCCAACAATCTGATTTAAATCTTCAATTGAGCTCAAGTGAGATGACTGAAATGTCACCTCTTCTATGCAACCCCTCGAGAGATCTTTCACTCTCTCAGTTATGCGATCAATGGGAGTTTCCATTCCCAAAGACCCTTAGTTTGCAGACACCAACTGGTTCTACAAAACCAATTCAACTCCACAATATCAATTCCAAGTCTTCTTTCCTTCTCTTACCCTCTTCTATTTAACCTTTTCCATAACCTGTCATGAGACACCTTCTAGAAGGAGGTAGGTACAATATATTTATTCTTAATTAAGTGACTATTAATTATTATTTTATTTTTATACTTTAGTCACTTTTAATTAAATTAATTAAATATAAAGTCACTTTTTAATAAATAATTTATTTTAATGACTTTATAAGAAATTAATTTAATTAATTTCTCCTTATAACACCTATTAGCCTAAAGGCTAAAATTGGGGACATTACATTCCGACCTTGGCCTTATTAGAATATTTAATTATATTTTAGTCATCTATATTTAGTTCCTTGTTTAATGGTCATTTAGCTTTTTAGTTAATTAGCTTTTAAGCTTTATTTAGCATTTAGCTTTTTAGTTAATTAGCTTTTAAGCTTTATTTAGCGTTTGACTTTTTAGTAGTTCACTTTAAACGACTTGTTTTTAATTTAGAACATCGTCCTTGTAATCTCTTTATATACGCTTGTATATTGTTCAATGTAATCATTCGATTATTGAATCATTCATTCAATTTATTTTTCATGGTATTGTTGTGACGTTTTCACACATCGCCCCATTGCAAATGGGGACCCATGTTTTTTGCTTTTTAGGGTTAGTTTTTTAGGGTTTTGTTAGTTAGCCTTTGCATTTTTGAGTGCTGTCGGGGTGATCGCATGGATAAGCAAGTCCCGCTTGAGTGAGGTCCTGATCCTGAATTTTGGCTAAGTCTGGAATGTCCTGATCCTGAAATTTGACTAAGTCTGGAAACTGAAAAACCTCCAAAAACTAGATTTTGCAATATAACTCCTGGAGGTCTGAAACCACTCTCAAACATCCTGAAAGTATATATGGAATATAACTTAAAGTATAAGAAAACTTATACTTAAATGTTATATTCCATTAAAATTGTCCTGATTGAGAGTGCGAAAAGTCAAATTTCGCTCGTGTCCTTCTCCAAGGGACCAGAGCGAAAATGCTTAGTTGAGCCATTCCTGACCTTGTTTGGACGAATCGAGACATCAAAGGCATGGTGAAGGACGAAATGAGCATGATAGAGCATCCAGACTTGATCAAAAACAATGAAATGATGAAGTTTTTGCCTAGAGGGTCAAATTCGCTCCTGTCCCTCACTGAAGGACCAGAGCGAAATTCTTCACAAGGTACGATCTCGGCAAAGATCAAGCAAGTTTTATGTTTGAAGGCAAGAAAGAGGGCAAGTTGAACCTATTGAAGATAAATTGAAGATTGCCAAACATCAACAAGCGACCCAAATGTCCTAGTTCGCTCCTGTCCCTTAGGGAGGGACCAGAGCGATTTTTGTTGTAGATGATTTTCTTGCTAAGTTACAACCGATCTCAAGGCATGAATCAGTGGAAAGGTACATCACGAATCCGTTGAAGATAATTTTTGAAGGATATGAAGTCAAGTGAAGCCTACAAGAGCAGGATCGCTCCTGTCCCTCTCCAAGGGACCAGGGCGATATGATGGTGATATTGCTTCTTATTCAAGTTTAAAACCGTTCCTCCAAGATCAAGACCTTCCAAGATGAGGAACAAGGAGGCAAGGACGTTTCAAGGCATTTCAATCAAGCACAAGTTACCAAGGTCATCACATTGAAGGAATTTGCACTCTAAGACCCAATTCGCTCCTGTCCCTCAGGAAGGGACCAGAGCGATATTTCCATCAAGGCATGAATTTCAAAAGACAAGCAAGTGTCAAGCTACCAAGAGAATCGAAAGGACGTCATTTCACGCATTGAAGATAATTGCAAGTTGGTAAAAGCAAGAACAAGCACATAATGATGAACTTCGCTCCTGTCCCTCAGGAAGGGACCAGAGCGATGTTGGATATATTGGCCACTTCATGCAAGATATACGTAAGGTCAAAGTTTTGCGAGATTGTAGAAGGTCCATGGCATGATTAGAGGGTGATACAAAAGGATTTTGAACGTAAAATGATCATCAAATTAAACATAGAGACCATATCGCTCCTGTCGCTCTCCAAGGGACCAGGGCGATTTGCTTTGGATTCTTCGTTTTGCTCCAAGTTCATGCCAAGTCAAAGCTTCGCAAGGTTATGCAAGGTTCAAGGTGTTTTTTGAAGATCACATGTAAGAGTTTTGAACGTCCAAACGTTGCTAATCAAGTTAAAGAGCTCATATCGCTCCTGTCCTTTGGACAAGGACCAAGGCGATCCCATCAAAAACACTCATATTCCTTCAAAGTCAAGGCAAGGCGAGGATGGACAAGGTGAGGGACGGCGTTTGGAAGACATCACAACGAAGATTGAAGTTAAAAGTTGCCAAGATTAGAGAGAAAGACATGGATCGCTCCTGTCCCTCTCCAAGGGACAAGGGCGATGATCCCTCTAAACGTCCAAACACCTCATACAAACAAGTTGAACAAGCGTAGAAGGAACAAGCAATGAAGTTATTCGCCCTACAATGAAAGTTCAAGGATCAAAGATGCATATTGAACGTGAAAACATGGAGATCGCTTCTGTCCTTTGGACAAGGACCAGGGCGATATCACCACAAAAGGACATTCAATCGCAAGGAAAAGTTAATCAAGCTCGAAGGACCTAACAAAAATGTCGATTTGAACGTGGAGATGAAGACTTTGGACGTCGAAATTGCAAGAATCAAGACCAAATTGATGGATCGCTCCTGTCCCTCAGTCAGGGACCAGGGCGATGAGGTACGTATTATTTTCATCTTCAAAATTTGGCGCTCAAGCAAATATTTTTGAATTTATTTTAAATGCTAAAATCGATGGATTGCAAATTTAATTAAAAATGGCATTTAAAATTTGCGCTTGATATTTATTAATTATTTTTGCCTTTATAAAAATCGAAATTTATTAATTTAAATAATAAAGGCATTTAATAATTAATTATTAATTAATAAAAAATCAAATGGGGCGCTTGATTTAAAATTTGTTTCATTTTACAAGGGTCGGCCTTGTTATTGATGTAAAAATCGTTTTAATTGCTTAATTTTTCCAAAGTCGGCCTAAGCAAATTAAGGTGTGAGCGCTATAAAAGGAGGGTGTTGAAGATTGTTATTTTCACATTTACATTTTTATCATCTTACATGCGATCTTGGAAGGAGAAGTGCGAGTTGTGTGTTAGAGTCATTTCAAGCAAAGGAAGGCGCCAAGATCATCTAAGGGGTGCGAACTTAGTTTCATTTGAGCGAACTTGGAGACCACGTCAAGGACATACTAAAGGTGGCGAATTTCCTAATTTGAAGAAGAGATCACGCTGAAGTCATCAAATTTTGATTTTTGCCTAGGCGAATTCCATTTATTTTGCATTTTAGAGTTAAGTTCTCAAGTAAGGTATGGCAAGATCTCTTGTTTTAATTCCGAATTTTGATCGTCATAGCTTAAATTTTGAATTCATAGCTCAATAGTCGTTTTTAGGAAATGATTAATAAAGGACGTATCATTAAGTTTCCTAAAATTTGCTCTCTAATTTATGTTATGTATTGCAAAATCATGGTACTAATTTTGAAATGTTGTGTAGGCATCAAATGGAGATCTCTTCAAGGAAAATCAAGCCGGATCAAGGACGGTCTTCGCCAGGACGATCAAGTAAGGACATGGGCAACTTCTTTCAATCCAGCGTTCCAAGGCGAGGTACATCATCATCCTGCACATCAAGGACAA
The DNA here is from genome assembly GCF_030272615.1 of Cryptomeria japonica. NCBI lineage: Eukaryota > Viridiplantae > Streptophyta > Pinopsida > Cupressales > Cupressaceae > Cryptomeria > Cryptomeria japonica. Next base: position 444,763 of record NC_081411.1, on the reverse strand, counting down.
AAGGAGTTAGGACAAGAGTTAATTAAAGATAGCCTCTCAACGACATCAAATTGAATATCTAGCAAGTTACAAGTGTCAGATGAGGTGGCATCCTAGTCATCGCTCCTCCAGTCAGTGTGGTCCACCTCAGCATGTCCAAATTCAATGTACTTAACTCATGGAAGGTGGCACAAACTCCGATGTACCTACCCTGGCTATCCATTGGTCGATTTTTCTAGAGGGGACATGTGTCCAAGCAATACAATTTTGTCATTGGTCAAGCATTTAAAGTTATGTAATGGTTGTAACAAACCCTAATTAGGGTTTTCATTGTAAAATCTTGGCCATTGATCTTGAATTGATCTAAGCCATCAAATTGTATTGTGGGCACTATATAAGCCCAGGCATTTCATTTGTAAAGGCTAGTTAGCAATAATTAGCAATAAGTTAGAGATAGTATGTAAATAGTTGGAAGAGTTAGAATATAGTGGATAGAATAGTAATTAGAGTAGAATAGGAGGACAAGGCAAGAAATTGTTGCCATTGATTGTAAACAAACTCCATTTTCATTGAAGTAATGGTGAAATATGTCGTTTTCTTGCAATTTGCATGGTTTCTTGTTGAGTCTTCAATCTTAGATGGTAGATGATTAGATGAATGGAGGAAATGTGATTGATTGATGGTGGAATTCATATATCCATACTACTAGCAGTTTGTTGATTGCAGACTTGCCTTGTGTAGTCAACTGGAATCGTTCAGCTTAAGCTCAATTTCAATTTGTTGCCTTTTCATTGATATGCATCAACTTGGATGGTATCTATGCCTGCGGTGATGATTTGAACATCATAAAGCTTCCCTTAGAAGATCGCACTAGTCTTGTGTAGATGTTCCATTGATGTCAAAACAAGACCTAGTTAGAGTTTCATCAAAAAATCAAGTCATTGCTCCTACATTCTTAGTATTAGGATTAGATCCTCTCTTCGCCCTTATCCTTTTTCATTTTTTTTCAAATCTAAGTCAGTAAGAGCCTATGTCCAGCAAAGCAGATCGGAAGTTCAATCATCACATGTAAGTCCCCTTGTGATCCCAGCAAATCACATCATACCATTGGAGCTTGTCCACACGTAGAGACCCTACATCAAAGAACCTTGGAGTCTACCTAACTGATCCTTTACGCGAATCTTCAGCAGTTAGAGACTATTTTCTCAAGAGAGGATAAGATGCCTTTAGGTATTTTATTCTGTGTATGACGGTGTACAAAACACACGTCAACAGAATTGGCGCTAGAAGGAGGGCCGAACAGTTGGACTTCAAAATTTTATCAAGGTACCCTCGTCCACGCTCGACAGAATCGAATTAGGAGTGCCTGACAGCGAACACGAACTCTTGAATCCAAGGAAGATCAGTGGAAAGCCTTTTCAACACTCGACGGAAGTGATACAAAGAAGGAAGGTGATCGTTGGGTCGTCAGTTGGACTTACGCAAGAAGGAATCAAGCTGGAACCAGTTGAACGTTCAAGTTGAATCCGAGATATTCAAGATCTCTCTTATTCCAGAAAATCCAAAAAAAGTGAAAAACCAGAAAATCGAAAAAAAAGTGAAAAATAGAAAATCCAAAAAAATTGAAAAATCAAAAAATCAAAAAAGAAAGATTTCTCAATGGAGCGACAACAGTTTCACGAGGAGCAACATGTTGATTTTCCTGAACTTTGGTGGAGATTAGATACACAACTTTATCCACGCAGATTGTCCGAGTTTGCAAGACCAAGGCAGTGTCGAGTTCACGAGACAGAGGAACATGATGAAATGCATTGCTTGAAGTACTTATCAAGGATGGAATCGGCAGCGCAGGGAAAAATCTTCTTTTGGGATGTCCCAAGGCCAGAAACGGAAGAAGGCAATTTCAGTGTCCCAGAGAGCAAAGATCCTCTTCTAAGCTTCATGTGGATGATCGAGAGTCAACTCATTTTGGATGGCGAAATGCGTTTAGAGAACATATTGCTACCATTGTGGTGTAGAATTCACAACTCACCTCACTCCGAATTTACTTGCTCAGTATGTGAAATGGCTATCAATCAAGTCAGAAACCAGTTTGGAATGCCAACTTTGTCCGAGGAAGAATGCATCATGAACGGATCTTGGGGTGCACATCTCGCAGCTGAATTCAGGAGAACCTATGAAAGGGACATTGCTCCAGCATCTGAATGTGAGAAGGAACAAGTGTACGTTGACAATACAAGTGCACCTGATGATCAATGTGTTACAATGGATAGCTCGCCATGCCTTGCACCTGAAAAGGAATACCATGAGACAAAAGTTGAAGAAGCAATTGAGAATACTCAAATAGTGATAAAGGAAGATCCAGGAGTTGAACAAGCAATTAAAGGAGAGGACGACTCATTCCTTGAAGAATTCTCACTTATGCTACAAAGGGAGATCCTTGAGATTGAATTACAGGAGTTTTCAAATGTTCTCATTAAAGAGGATAATCAAGTTGACATATTGAACAAAGAAATACAAATCATCACAAGTGAGCCCGGATATGAAGAACAATTCAAAGGGGCGCTTGAAGATTTCATCCCCATTATACTATTTGAGGGAGCATTGAAGGATCTTGTAGAGGAAACGCAAATGGAATCACTGCCAAATTTTTTTCTAGATGAACAAGTTACTGTGAGTGATATGATCCATCATCAGCTCCGACCTCCCGAGACTATGCTTGAAGAAGAAAGGCCACAAGAGATTATCTTTGATCCACTAGAGGAGATGTTTGAAGCTCAATCTATCAAGGAGACTCTCATTTTTGAGGATATGCTTACAAAGTTTCATGAAGATGCTTGGTTTATGCAAGATATCTCAGTGAAAACAGAGAATCTTGAGCTATTCGAAGGGGCGCTAAGCTTGTTTCAAGAGGAATTTCCTAATCAAGATCAACATATTGTGGACGCTCGTGGAATAGTTCATCATCAATGGCGACCTCCTGAAGCAGCTGGTGACTTCACTTCCAACAATACAATGTCGTCTGAGCCTGAAATATGCCAGGTCGTCTCTTTCCTTAATCCTAGCCTTGAAAGTTATTATGATTTTGATTATGGGGATTTTGGGAAAACAACTTGCATCTGGATTGATCATGGTCCTAACGAATTACCCCAGTTGATCATTTTGAGTGAAAATATGCTTGAGTATGAGAGATGCATGGTGAGAGTTTGGCTTTCTGTATTTAAGGATGAATTTGCTAGGTTGAGAACCATTTTATTCTGTGTGTGACGGTGTACAAAACACACGTCAACAGGTATCCTTTACGCGAATCTTCAGCAGTTAGAGACTATTTTCTCAAGAGAGGATAAGATGCCTTTAGGTATTTTATTCTGTGTATGACGGTGTACAAAACACACGTCAACAGGTATCAGAGCGGGTCGATGGGATTCTTTAAAGTTTGGCGAATTTTTTAATAAAAATTCATGGCCTTCTTTTTGGAATATTTTCCAGATTTTTTTTATTGTTTTTTTTATAAAAAACGATTTTGCCTTCTTGAAAGTTTTTTAGGGTTTTGAGGGTTTTTGGTTCGTGGGTGAATTTCTTTGTGCGGGCAACAGTTCATGTTTTTTTAGGGTTCTACAGATTTCCGGGCCTGCAACCTGGAGGTTGTTTTTGTAGATTGAAAATTTTCCTAAGGTTCTGCAATTTTTGACTAGGGTTTTGACCCTTCAGTTCAAGTCAAAATTTTATTTTGGATACAGATTCTTTGTGGGTTTTTTGAGACCTCAACTTGGTCATCGTCATATTTTTCTAGGTGCATCGTTTTTCGTGCCTCGATTTTGAGCCGTTAGATCTGCATTTTGATTTCAGATTCTTGGTGGGTTTTTCAAGAGCTTTTTTGGGTTGGTCTCATATTTTTCTAGGTTCCTCGATTCCATGCCTTGAATTTTGTGGCAGCAAATTTGCTTTGGAATTTAAAAACAGACCGATTTCTGCTAATTCTGTGGACGTCGGGAATTTTGGTGTCTTCTAGTTGCCGTTTATGTTGTACATCCGACCTAGGATTTCTGCCCTATTTTTTTTGCATTTTTTTGGAAAAAAAATCGTCAATATTTTTCGGGTTTTTTTACAAAAAAAATCAGAGGTATTTTTTTATTTTCTGCAAATTATTATTTTTTTTTTTAATTATTTTCGAGAAAAATTTCAGGTTTTAAGTTTGCAAAATTTTTTAATTTCTGGGTTTCTTCCAAACCTCAAAATTGGAACTTTGGAATTTGTGCCAAAATTCTCCTCCGAAGGTTTCAGTTTTTTCAGCAGTTGCTTCTGTTCTGATTTAAAAAAAAAAATCAGATTCTTCTGTCTCTTGCTTTCACTTAGTTGACCTCGATCAACCTCGGATTCCGTGATGACATCTTTGACCAGCATCATGTTGGAACACAGACAAAAGTTCAATAGCTACCACAACACTTGGAAACAGTGCATGTTCACGATATTTGAATATTGTTGCCTTGATAGATTGATTTAGGCCAAACCTCGTCCTACAAGTCTCAGGTTTTCACATTTTTTTTCATCAAAATTTATTCACAGGGTTTAGAATTTTTTCCTTAAAAATTATTATTTGTCATTGGCAAAGCTTGCTTGGGTTTTCTGATTTTTCTCCACAAAAAAATCATGGGAGGGTTTTGCTTGATTTTTCCTCAAAAATCAGGGAGTGTTGTTTTACCATGTGATGTCTGCTATTTTGCCGCATGACGTTTGCTGTTTTACCACGTGATGTCTAGTATTTTACCACGTGATGTTGTCTGGTGTTTTCCTGCATGATGTCTGATGTTTTACTGCGTGATGTTTGGTGTCTTACCACGTGGTGTTTTGGGTCTTGCCATGCAAAGTTTCAGGGTTTTGTTTGATTTTTTCCACAAAAATCGTTTCAAGGGTTTTTACCATTTTTTTCCACAAAAACGATGATTTGTAACCTCAGATTTCTTGGTTTTTCGATTTTCTCCTCAAAATCATGCTATGTTGCAGTTAGTTTGGGTCACACCTGCCAGGGCAAACATCTGCAATCGTGGTATCTTGCAGTCAGTTTTGGAGTTGATACTCTTCTGCAAAAGGGTTTGCCGATTTTCCTCAAAATCATGGTTTCACGTTTTAGTTTGGCTACCCAACGTCAAGTTGAATGGATTTTATTATTCTTGGTCATTAACACTTTTCAGATCCAGGGAGGGTCTCCACTGCAGCAGAGTGTTCTCTTCGGTTGTGATAAAAAGACCTGCAGTGTCTTCTGTAGGGTAGTTAGTAGATAGAATGACCATTAAGGGAGGAGGGTATTAGAATATTTAATTATATTTTAGTCACCTATATTTAGTTCCTTGTTTAATGGTCATTTAGCTTTTCAGTTAATTAGCTTTTAAGCTTTATTTAGCATTTAGCTTTTTAGTTAATTAGCTTTTAAGCTTTATTTAGCGTTTGGCTTTTTAGTAGTTCACTTTAAAGGACTTGTTCTTAATTTAGAACATCGTCCTTGCAATCTCTTTATATACGCTTGTATATCGTTCAATGTAATCATCCGATTATTGAATCATTCATTCAATTTATTTTTCAGGCTTATAAACATAAAGTTTTTAAAAGATGGGGCATTTGACATCCAAACTAGATGCCTAAGTAATCGGAAAAATATTTATTTTATTGAGCTTATATTATGCTTCCAAAGGGAATGTCAAGGAGGAATAATACAACATAAAGTAAATTTTGAATGTTTTATTTGAGCACTCAAAAAAGTTCGAACTTCAATGAGGATTTTAAGTTGCTTTCAAGTTTTGGTTTTGGAGGGAAAAGGTTTCAAATTGAAGGATGGTTGCTCTAATTGTTGGAAACACAATTGTCGTGGCACCAAAAGATCGACCTATTAATGCCCAATACAATCGTGAGACTTAATGAATCTATGGGAGACATTTAAGCCGTGTTGCAAACTCGAGCCCTCCGCTGCACAACACAAGGAGACCAAGGGGACACACCTTGCAACAATCTTCCCTAGTGCAAGCGAGGGGTTTGAACCCATGATCTAGGCTTTGATATCACTTGTTGGAAACATAGTTGTCGTTGCACCAAAAGATCAACTTGTTAATGGCTGATACAATCGTGAGACTTAATGAATCCACGGGAGGTGGTTAAGCCATGTCGCAAACCTGAGCATTGCTCTACACAACACAAGGAGACCAAGGGCATATACCTTGCAACTTTAATTTCCTTTTCACTCTATATATTCATGTTTTGAGCGCTCATTTGACATGATTGCTTTTGACAACATAAAGTAATGCTGCTGGAATGCTTCCAAAGTTTATCTTTGTTGGTTGTATGACAAAAACCCTCTGCTAGATGGCTGGTTTCAGTGGTAAAAGACCAACCCTAGCTGGTTGGAGTTCAGTAATCAGATCTTACACTAATTTTGGCTTAATTTGGATGATTTTGGAGTTGAATAAATGAAGATATATTCAGTATTTTGATATGGGTTTGTTGGTTTTGGTGTAGTGTGTGGTTTTTGATAGTGTGGTGTGAGTTTAGAGATCACTGTGCTCCTCTTGACTGGGCGTTGTCTTTTTAGTTATTGTTTGCAAGATTTGAAGAACTGATTAATTTATGCCAATCATCCCTAGAAGCCTAGTGCCATCCCCTTGCTAGCTCATGGGCTTTGAGAAGAATGTTTAAGGTGTTTTCCAAGCATCAGAAAGTGGTAAATTTCTGAGTTTAATACTGCTGTTAACAAACAGTGACTACTAGAGCAGATTTGGAGCAGCTAGAGACGTATTTATTAATTCAAGAAATCGCCTTAGTCCGTTTATGCCTTGCTTTGGTTCTGGGAACATCTCTAAGCTGCTTTTTTTAGTGAATGGTGATTGTATCAGGTCTGCAATTTGAATGTTTAATCTGATTTTCAGAACACTGTTAATTGAAATCTGATTTGTAATCTTTTGCATTGTCCTATGAATCTTGACTGAGGTTTAGTTACAATCTAATGTTGCTATCCTATGCCTTTATGCAAATATATCCTGCTTTTTGTTCATTATTATCATGAATACAGACTGAAGCAAAATAAATGGCAATCTATCTTCATTGGTTAGAATTTTAGCATCACATATCTAAAAAAAAATCAAGGTTGGTCATTATAGTGGTATCAGAGCACAAGTTTCCTTGCTAGCCTGTTGGGTAGTGATCATTGGTATAGGGTTGGAAGAATGTTTACAATAGATACATCTAGATGTGAGTTCATGCAAGAACTTTTAATGCTAATGAAGGAACCAGATATAAAAGGGTATCTTAAGATATTGACAAGACCGAAACATGACGAATGTGAGACAAAGCCTTTCTCTTTTGCACTTTTTTATCTTCCAATTGAGTAGATAGGACCTAAGTTCCAGCAAATCAAGCATTCAGGCATTCAAATGTAAGTCCTCTTGTGATTCCAGCATAATCACATCAAACCAACTGATCTTATCCACACGTAGTGACCCTACATTCATGAACTTTGGAGTCTTCTCAAGTGATCCTTAAGCTAATCTTCAATATTTGAGAGATTTTGTTCAAGAGAGGATAAGATACTTATGGTATTTTATTTAGTGTTCGCATATGCCTAAAAAACACATCAACAGGAACCAACAACAAATATAAGTGCATATATATCAATAATTATCTTAATCTATTTAGATAATCATGCAATGGGTTTTGAACTTTAGGAACCAGGCATCAATAGTTCCATCTCCCATAATTGATCATAGTATGGTTTGGAGAGGAAAACCACAAAGGATACCCGTTTATTTTTCAACTTAATTAAGCCCAAGAGCGTGCATCGTCCAACTAAGACAACTCGCCCTTTGGCTCACAAGTGGCAGAAACATCCATCTTTGATAATTCCACCCCTTGGGGTGGCCTACTTATTTCGAGGGAACCTAGGTTATTGAGGAAGATTGTTTTGCCCAATTAAGCCCAAGAGCGTGGAGCATCCAACTAAGACAACTCACCCCTTGGCCCACAAGTAGTAGGAACATCCTTCTTTGATGATTTCATCCCTTGGGGGGGTCTACTTAATTCAAGGGAACTGGTCTATTGAGGAAGACTATTCAGCCCTATTAAGCCCAAGGGCACGGAGCATCCAACTAAGACAACTCGCCCCTTGGCCCACAAGTGGTAGGAACATCCTTCTTTGATAATTCCATCCCTTGGGTTGGTCTACTTAATTTGGGGGAATCCGTCTAATACCTCTCCCTAACATATTTCCCTCCATTTCCTTAATGATTGCTTTTAGAAATAAAGAATAGACAACTTATTTATTAATTAAAGAAGCATAATAAAGTTTATTAATATCTTGGTAAGAGATATTTAAAGAGCATAAATATATATGATAATATTTATCTACATTGCATACCCTAGGCATATGCATCAAGCATATTCTCATGCACACGACAATATTTACTATATGGAATATGGCTGTATTCTGAATTGCAGATCTCTTTCCTCAATACTCATTTCTTTTTATCTTCTTTGATGCGCTCCTCCAATGTGCTCTATATTTTATATCTTAATGTCTCTATGAAGAGAGACACACCCTTTGAAAGATGCTGACCCTTAAGAATGGTCACAAGCTTTCTTAATGATGCCTCTTCATAATCAAAACCAACCGCTGCCTTGTTTACTTATTAATCGCTGCTTCAGGTGCCTCACTGTTTAGCATAATATGAATGTTGTTTCTTTTGCCTTTGTGCTAATCATTGACCCTTCTAAAATAATAGAATCGTGACTTATAGTATATTGCTTCTCTTTAATCTTTGTCATGTTGATGTGGTTTTTATGACAATGTCTAACACAAAATAAAGTTACCAACAGTCAACTTACTCTCTCTTGATCAAGGTTAGGCCATATGCTAAGATTGCAAAAAAGATCAAACCGCTAACTCCAAGGTTCTTTTATGCATGGATGTGACTCAGTTGGCTGATGTGTTTACTGGTAATCCAAGGGGCCTTACTTATATTCAAAGGAGATTTCAACAAATTTGTAGCTTCAAGTATAGCTTTCGCGAATGTTTTACAATAAAAGCTCTCCTTTTGGATTTTGGGGTTGAAATATGCAGAAAGTAAATGGGATAGGGTTTTAGAAAGCTATTCTAAATCTAGTCTAATTCGAAGAACAAAGAGACGAGATTACAAGTGTAAAATCAAACCACGCTTCGCCAGCATAGCACAACTACACGAAGGCGGTGCAATCTTCAGGGGTTGTGAAATAATTTTTTCAGATTACCAATGAATGCCATCAATTCGAACAACATCGACTTGATAATCAAAGTTAAGTCCATACATAAAATAGGCTTAGACTAACCTTACAAAGTAGACAACAATTAGCTGCAAACAAAAGGTATGAGCTCGGATTTTACAACAAGCAATCCTATCAAATCCCATTCATCTAATAACTTAAAAGAAAATCTATGCTAAATGAAGAGAGTGAGACCATGCAAGCCTTAAGGCAACACAAGAATACACCAACAATTGAATAATGTATTAAGTGATTTGCTTCAAAACTTATAGCAACAATCTCTGAAATCAATCTCTCCTCCTTACAAATGAGGGGGGTCACCCCTTTATATAGGCCTCAAGCCATGAGGACATGCAAACCCTAATTAGGGTATTACCCTAAAAGATTCCCCACACATGATGCAACAAGGTGGGAATCAACAATTAATGCCCATGAAACCCATATACAATTAATTCAAACATGCCCAAAATGGCATCCACTTGTGCATTAAATGCACCATTTACATCAAGTTCGCCCAACACACCATGAACATTCCCCATGCAGAAATGTTCATGTAGACATAACTGCCCATCACTCCATGCAATGACGACATGCGGAAGGAATTTGTCGTAAAATCATAAATATGGCGGTTGCATGCAAAAGATTCTTCATGAATTCAACATGCATTGACTGGGCTGCCGCTTAGTCAAGATATTCCAGCAATAAGTGTGCCACCACTACTTAGTCAAAAGATTCTCGTCCAGGAATGGACGACCGTTGTCTCGCTCATTAATTGCATAAGTGATGAATTTGCCGATGATAGCTTCTAGTTCTCCTACGGAGACACTTGGCACACTTTCAATGTCGAACTCCATCAAGATGATTTCTTCTTCGCTCTTGGAGAAGTTCTCCCATTCCACCATTGTTTCCCGTGTCTTCTTCATTATGCTAGAAAATGAAGAAACATTCTCAAAATGTTCCTTGGAGAATGAACCTACGAAGAAGAACTCGTGCAGCTGAGTTCTCAGGAAGTTGACTGTTACTCCATCCTCGTTCAACTTCTTTGCGAACAATGCTTCGATCACACTGATAATCTCTTCTTGCACCCTTCTAATTGAGTCTTTTAAAGTCAAAGACTTCATGTTAAACTTTTCAAAGGTATTCTTTCCGATGCAAACAATGCAAAACCATCGAGGGAAATCATAGATCGCATTCTCCTGAATCAATTTCCCATCAATTAGCGCTTGCTTCGGAATTTTCATTAGAGCTCTGAGCCACATAATGGTTAAGTCTTGATAGATGTGAACATCCTCCCATAAACCTTCTGCTACCTCTAATCTATTCAGAAGGGCAACAAATCTGGAATGAAGACGAGCCAAGTTTTCAATGAACTTTCCAGCTGTAGCAAAGACGTCTTCCACCCATTCCCTGGAACATTGGGCCATTGCCTTGATTGTCTTCGTGTCATCAATGACTTCCTTAGAGAGTGAGGAAGGAGGAACATAGGATGGATCTGCTTCTCTAAGCGGTTGCTTGAGCCTCGTGATATATTCGTACAAGGCCTTGTTTTCTTATTTCAACCTTTTACACTTTGCCTTTGTTTTCTGCATCTTTTCTTTCATAACCAGGGAATATCCTTCAAAGTCTTCTATCACCTGCCTTGTGGAAGCATGCCCTAGATCAATTTGTTTGATTTGGTACTCTTTCGACATGATCTCATTCCTATCTTTTTTTGCTGGAGGCTTAGCTATTTGTAAAGTTCGAGATCCAGATTCATCTGTTATCACCTTGGACAATTTTCAGGGAGCCTTCTTCTCTGCTGGCTGATCCATTCTTTTCAAAAGCTCTTCTAATTCTCGTGCTGGATCAATTTCTTTTTCTGGCTCCTTCCTTAACACATCCTTTAGCCAATCAGGAGCGGGAATGGATGATTATAAATCTCCATCTGCTTGTGCTCCTGTGAAACTTCTTCCATCTCCCCTAGGATGGCCTCTACGAAGCTATCTTGGCGTGGCTCTTCTGGATGGAGAGGAAGTTGTTGACTTTGAACTCTTGGTTGATTAGGCCAACATCTTGCGCTGGGGCACTACCAGGAACATTACATTGAGGTGGATTGGCTGGAATTTCTTGTGCAAACATTTCAACCTCTTGCACGCTGGAAGAGCTAGCTGGCGATTGCATTCTTTCCACCCTTTCTCTTTTCTGTGGGGGTTCCTCCTGTTAAACTTCCTGTTGGATCTCATGCTGGGCTTCTTGTTGAATCTCAGGCTGGGCTTCCTTCTTCCTTGTTGTCCTTGGCCTCTTCGGAGCACTCTTTCCTTTATCAAGCTCAACTCCTTTCTGTTGAACTTCTCCTTCTTTAGCCTGAGCCTGTGAAGATCCTTTGGTAGCTTCACTATGGGAATCCAGGTTTCCCATTAATTGGTAGCTCAAACGAACACTTCCTTGAATTTTTTGATATGTCGATCAACCCAATGTTTGGTGAATTTCAAAATAGGTCTGGCCAAAATGTCCAGATCGTCAATTTCAAGTTCCGACCAGTCTGGGAGCTAAATGGGTTGATCTTTCACCTTTTCAAATTTCGGCTGGGTTAACTCCGAATCCTCCTTCACTTGATCCGATACTTGGATTATTTCACCTATTCTGATGGTGTCAAGGGGCAATTTGGAATATATCTTCTTCCTGACCTCAAGGTCATCCTTGGCACATGCCCAGTAGTCTTCTAGGTGGAACTTATGTACAAATTTTAATCTGGCAACTTTCCTGATTTTACGATAAGGATCGTGTTGATGTGTTTTTATGCACATGCGAACACAGAATAAAATACCAAGGTATCTTATCCTCTCTTGAACAAAGTCTCTCATATGCTATGCTTCGCGATCAAATGAGACAACTCCAAGGTTACGAAATGTCAGATCTTGACTTGTGGATAAGTTCAGTGGTTTGATGTGATAATGCTGGAATGACAAGGGGACTTACATTGTACATGAATGCTCAAGCTTATCATGGATCAGGATAGGTATGCCGATAACTTAGGATTTGGCAATGAAGCTCCGGACTTAATTCTTACTAAAAAATGGGCAAAAGGAATTGGGTTCAGGAAATCTATTTTAAGCTTAGGAATGTAGGAAATGATGAACAGATCTAGTGGAATCAAACTAGGCGAGGTCTCACAAACAGGTATTGACACAAGCTTAGTGCAATCGTCTAAGGTATACTTAAGGATTTTCAGACTATCACCATCATACGTTGACACCATCCAAGTTGATGCTTGTCAAGGGACACGTAATAGTTGAAGTTAAGCTTACTCAAATTTCCAGTTGACCACACAAGGCGCACTTACCAGCGGCAAGAGGCTAGTGGTATGGATTAAGGATTCCACACAAATATATTCAACAAATCTTTCACTCAATCTAACATACATGAAAATAAATTCTAATCTAAAATTCTAATCTAACTTGGAGGAATTGAGAACCATGAATGCAAACTCAACACTTGAAGAGCAAAATCACCAACAATTGAACAATGATTATGATTCAAATAGCTGCAACATATACCAACAATTCTACAAAAACTCTCTTACAAATGAGAGACAATGAGGTTTATATAGAGCCTCAAAAGAAATGAATGGCTCAGATTGATTCAAGATCAACGGCCAAGATTACAAGATAAAACCCTAATTAGGGTTTGTACAACCACCATTACATTGGCCAATAAGAAACGAGGGTAGGTAAGATAAATAATATTTGATGTAGCACCATGTGTCACCTATTCCCTCCTTGAATGAATGTTGACTTGGCACCCTTTGATTGAACGAATGGTGACTAGGATGCCACCTCATCTTGCCTTGTACACTCTTCATCTTCACAATGTTTGGAATCCCTCATGATACTTTACATTCCATCCTTATGTGAAGGAATTCCATGAACTATTCCCTCCTTATGTTTTGGAAAATTTCCCAATCTTGGAATCCTGAAATATTTCCTTCCTTGGCGCTCTTTGATATTGAAATTCCTTGATCTAGTTCTGGTTTTCTTGATGTAAAATCCTTTGTGTTCATTTCTTGAACTTGCTTTCCTTCATTTGTTCACCATCAAAGTGAAGTCTTCTTCATGATTGATCTAGTCCTCATCTTCACCTTATGGAATCTCTATCCTAAACTCCTCATCCAATCTTTGAAGTATTGATCTTCCTTATCCGCATTGCGTGCATCCTCCTTCACCTCAAGCCTTGATCATTGTGCTTCCTTTCCTCATAACAGTCTTGCAAAACAGACAAGCATTGAATCAAACACCCATGTGATAAACTTGATTTCAACCTTGGTGGGAAATCCATCCACATATGGATTGATCATTCCTCAAAACCATCCACTTTATCCTTGTCCATTCTTCCCTTGGTGGAAATTTGATGCCTATTTGGACAACTTCCTTCCTTTGTAATTCCGCCTTGCAGTGGAAATCCGACTCTCATCCAGACTCATTGTCCTTGAAAATCTTGTGTTGACTGGATCACCATTCCATGGAGTGGAAATCTGGACACCATCAGGACTTTGTTCCTGACAATTGTCCCAACATGTGATAGGTAGTCTTAGAAAATTGTAACACCAACTTTGGAAAATATGAAGGTCCGGATTGAAATCTGGAAAATTCTCCTCAAGAAAACCTGATTTTCAGACTTGGGATAAGTCTGATCACAATTGCTAAGTCTGAAGACACCCATGTAAACTCAGAAAATTGAGTACTTGGAGCCCAAAAATGAATGTCCAGGTCTGAAAATATCACTTGGAGGTTTGAAAACACCCAGAAAGTGACTGGTTTTTTATATCAAAGTTGTGATAGAAGTCTGATTTTCTGAGGACAAAGTCTGAATACGCCCTCCAATGCCTGAAAATACTCAAAATGGTGTATTGAAGTCTGATTTTCTGATTCTCAAATCTGGATACACCCTCTGAAAGTCTGAAAATGGCTCCAAAAAGTCTGAAGACACTCTGAAAATGATGAATATCAATGGCTGGAAGTGGTCACAGCCATGTCACATGCTTGCATTTGAATTATTTTGACCTTCAAAACTCAGAAATGGTCACATCTGGGCACAACTATGTGGCTGGAAATGAAGTTTCAGTCTGAAGACAACCTGGTATACTCAGAAAAATATCACAATTCTGAAAATGCTTGGAAAAGGGTGTGGATGATGAATACTAAGAGGGGGGGGGGGGTGAATTAGTATACCAAAAAATACTGTAAACAAACTCTTAAACAATTTAGCAGATAACCGGTACAACAGATTTACTAATAAACCGGTTAAGACAAATGCAAACCAAATAGCTAACAAAGCATTCACCTACAAAAGCACAATCACCATAACACAAGATATTTGACATGGAAACCCAAATGGGAAAAACCACGGTGAGCAGAAACTCACAAGTAACTATCTGCATAATAGAAACCAGACCGGTTAAGGTCATACAATGTTCTTCACCAGAACAGATCTTGTTAGGAATCTAGATCTCTGTTAGGAGATAAGTCCTGTTAAAGACTACCTTGTTAAAGGATTTCAGATCCACAGTTGTGAACCACCTTGTTAGAGGATTTACAAAGGCTTTGCTGGGCCTACCTCGTTAAGAGTTTCAGACTTGTCGAAGATGTGAGTAATCAACAAGTGAGTGATCTAGATACTAGCACAGTATGCTTGGTTAGATCTTTGATAGCTCATTGTGAATGCATTTCAGCATTACTTCAGTCTTCAATATCTCCACACTCTAACTCTTCACACAGACCTAATCTTCTATGCAAAGATCGCACATAACCTTCTCATACATCATACATCTCTCTTACATGCAAACCCTAGACATGATGTCCTTATAAAGGAAACTAATTTCATGTCGGTCCAATAGGATTAAACTACAAGTTCCTAGGTTCAGTGCATCTAGACACATCTGGTAACACGACACAAAATCACTGCCAAAGTGTCAGTGGATGATAACTCATCACAAAAATACCGGTTGGTAACTCATCACAGAGTAATACTGGTTCATACAATATACCGATTACCGGTTGTAAAAAATGAAGACTAGAAAATGTTAACTACCGATTTGTTCCTTCGTACCGCTTGAGATCCTCGAACCGCTTGAGTTCTCCATACCGCTTGAGGTCTTCATACCGCTTGGGTCTTAAGTCAATTTATGACCCGTAAACATCTTCTGCAAAACACCGATAGTCTAAAGACTATAATACATAATACTGGATGGAACAATTACCGGTTGAGCATAACTCATACATCAAGAAAGTGTGTGTCCATCATAAAGAAAGTGTGTGTCCATCAATGACAATCAAAACATCATCAAAATGCCAACAGTGGAAAAGTCTGATTTTTAGTTCTTAAAGTTTGAAGTCACCCTTCCAAGGTCCAACAATGACTGCCCAGTGTCTGAAGACAACCTGTAACTTCAATAAATCAGTCATTTAAACTTGTCGCAGTCATAGGAAACACTTGTATTTGATGAATTTCACCTTCCCAAAGTGAAGTTTGTCAAATTTGGGCACAAACAAAGGGCTGGTAAAAAATATCAAAGTCTGAAGACAAATCTGAAAGTGAAGTTTCAGACTTAGATCAGCAATGGAAGCTCCACCATATGTCCAAAAAACTCATAAGAAATGACGTCCAAGTAAAATTTTTCAAGTTGGCAAGTGGCTGGAAATGAAAATCAGTCTGAAGACAACCTGCAACTATGGAGTTTCAGACTGTAACAACAATGGCAGCCCTTGAAAATGCACTGAAAACTCCTCCAAACAACCCTTAACCAAAATTGCCTTAGTATGGATGAGTTGGGCAATGAAGAATAATTCTGAAAATGTGTTCCCAACCAACAATGGAGGTCAAATCACTCCTAGCAATGGCACCCAACAAGGTCTGAAAATAATGGCAGCCCCTTAACACTAAAAAATATCACCAAAATTCATCAAGATATGGAGGAATCAGCCTCCCAAATAAAATCGCCCAACTTCAGCCATGGCGCCACCTCCCAAATCTGAAAATTACTCTAAAAAACTTGCTCCAATGGCTGCCAAGAAATATTGCCCAGCTGCGAATAGGCAGAAAATGAACAACAAAACTAACTTTCAGCTCCAAATGTGTCAAGTAGACACTTCACCAAAATCGCACAGCTGGAGAAAATCACCCAAATCAACAACTTAGCAATCACACTCAGCAAATATAATGATATTTTAATGCCAGTCACCTCTCTTTAAACATGTTCTCACTTTGAGTTTTCATCACACAAGCAATGTGGGATAAAACATTTGCACTTTTACACTTGTGTTGGAAAAATCAACTTGCTTGGGAAATAATATTTTTTTATTTTTTTAAAACATTGCAAGTCATTAAATAATTGTTTTTAATTTTTAAATGATCATCAACACTTGTAAAAACAATTAAATTTGGGGTCAATTTATTTAAAATATTCCAAAATTTAGATCAAAATTAACCCATGGGGGAAAATCGCCCCATGTTGGGATAAAAATCTCGACAAAATTTCATCAAACTTGCACAAATTTGCCTCTAGGGGAAAATCGACCCCTGTCTGGACAGTTATCTGGACTCAAAATCATGAAATGCATTCTCAATGGAAAATCGACTTGGGCATGGATTGAGAGTCTGCACAAAAATGCGCACTAACTTGTCACAAAACAGCTTGGTGGAAAATCGACTTGGGCATGGACTGAGAGTCTACACAAAAATGCGCACTAACTTGTCACAAAACAACTTGGTGGAAAATCGACCCAGGCATGGAATCATCCTCAACTTCATCCGCACTATAGTTCGCACTCTCGGTGGAAAAATGAAGGCAGTCTGGAAAAATCCTGACACTTAGCCAAATTTTAATGCTTCCAGGGGAAAAACGACTCAGACATGGATAAATAGTGGTGGAAAACCATAGCTAGTATGGATTTCAGGGGAAACCCATGTGTAGTGTGGATTTTGAGTGGGGGAAAAGGGTGGGTAGTCTGGAATATGAGGGGAAAAGCACCTCTAGCATGGAATTTGACCTTCTAACCCTTGAAATATGGATTTCCCTTAGGAATTTCGCATTTTAACCACTCAAAATCGCTTAGAAACTTCAAAATTAGGCTGGACTTAGGCAAATTTTCCAAAAAATTGAGCGAAACACTAGGAAATTTGTCGAGATTAAGTGTGAAATCAACTTAAATAATACCTTAGGAGCGAGAAAACAACTCCAAAAAGTGTGGGAATACCTTGGCACTTTAAAATCACTGATGCGCGTGTTTAGAAACACGTTAACGCTCAAGAAGGTCAACACTTAGCAAGAATAAATCAAAACCCTAAGGCAACCCCTAGACTTAGGCAAAACTCAGGATCACTCTAACATTTTGACATTTTAAACACATGATCCTATTCAAAATTCAAAAACCTTCTCATTGGCAAAGGCAAACACTAGGAAACTAGGCAAAACTTCTACTCTAAAAAGCGAAAAGTGGGGGTCCCCATTTGCAATAGGGTGATGTTTGAAGACGTCACAACATATTGTAATGAGCTCTGGATTTGTAAAACGCAAAGCGGTAGATTGGCATCTCCTCTGTCGCTTTCTCAACCATTGCCAAATTCAGGCACACCTCCTCATAGTCATCTAGGACAATGGGAAATTCAATAAACAACTTCTTCTGAATTTGATCGTATGCTATCGGTTGTCTCATGAGTTCTAGCAGCACCAAGTTGTCAGATGGATACCTAGGCAATTTATATGGCTAGTACATGAATCCTCGCGTCCTGATATAAGTAAACTTTGGAAACTACAAGAATGTGGCCCCAAATTTTTGCTCTAAAGCCCTGGCCTATGGGGACACCCTTGTATGGAGCTCATTCTGCATGAGCCTAGTCAGGTACATGGTGAAAGTGTCATTTGCCAACTTGAAAGAATTAGTATTGTAGAGATGTAGTTGAGGATAACATTCGTGAACTTTAAGCCGTGCTGGTCCGCAACCCATGACTCCTTTTCTCGACAGACCATTAAAACCACCCATCCTTGCAAGCATATAAATTACATAGGAGTTCATGTAGAAGGATTGGGACCTCTTTTCTTTCAAATCTTTCAGCTGCTCATGCACGTAGTGGCTGATTAACTTGGCCTAGTCCATTAATTCATTGGCATTCATGATTTCACCAATGTAGAAAAACATCCATGGCTCAAAATTTACGGTTATGTGAACACCCCATTATCCTGCTCAACATCATTATCAGGTCCACACTCCTGCTTGAATTTGAAAATGGTGAGTGTCTTAGGCATTTTAGAGATGTGCGGTCTAGGCTTCTGCAACCAAGTCTTGTTAATGATATTTGTCAAGACCTGCCTCATATACTGCCTTTGCTCCATTCATGGTCTTGTAGGTCATGGAATGATGTGAAGGATTTCCGAAGGCTTCCCAGATAGCTTTCGAAGTCGAGGTGGCCAACAACTTGCCACCTGATGTTGACATTGTTCTCCTTTCCGGATTGTAATGTTTTGCACATTCCAATATCAAGTTTGGACATTGAATAGAAGGGGGAAACCTGGCTGTTGCAACAATTCCACTTCTGACTATCTTGGCAGCGGTAGGAGATGGGTTATGTCCTGCTGCTCCAAACATCATGATTTTGAAGGCAGCCATGTTGAACGTTCCTAAATTTGTATCATTGATCTCCTTCCACCTGGAAACAATCTTGGAATCCGGAAGAAAGCCCTTCATCTTTACCTTTATCTGCGTCTGTTGGGTAACAATTACCACCTTGCTTGATTTAGCCATTTCAGAAATAAATCAGCACTTCCTGCGAAGAAAATTTCTTGGAAAGGATGAAAAAATTCTCTAAGTCTGAATTTACTCACTTTCTCTCCAACTCTTCTTTCTCCAAATTTGCATGTGAGAAATGAATTGTACTTGCATGCTTATATAGAGTTTCTCTGACGTGTTGCTACATTGAGAGGAATCAAATTTGGCAATTGTTTTAATTGTGCATCATACTTTCCTCTCCAAGACACCATGCAAATGGGCTCCACCTCCGCAGTTGAGTTCAAAATTGGAAACTTTTTTTATTGCATTGAGTTGTGTCATGATTTAGAATATTCCCTCGCCAACTCACCAACTTCCATTCTTCGAATTTTGGAGGGATTTTTTGAAAGTTTGACTTGATCTTATTCATCCATCCACTTGGTGCAAAAATCTTAGGAAAGAGAATTTTCGACTTGGGAAGACCTTTCTTGAAGTTTTTTTAGCTTTTCCGGCTTTGGAGGGGATTTTCAACACTTTTCGACCATCTCCTATTTTTAGGAACTTTCGTAAAATTTAGGAATCAGGTCCAGGAGAGAGAATTCTCTCACGAGTCCAAATCTATAAAATTTTTGAAATTCTGATAAGATTGTGTCTAAAAATGGATTTTTCTAAAAATTTCCCGAGGGGATTTCCTACTTTTTCTTTCTATTGCTGACCCTCAATTTTCTTTTTGCCTTGGAAAATTTTCACCTTCCTTGACTTGGGCGTGGAATCGAGCTGATGAAAGAATTCTCATTTTTCTTGCCTTAGTCATTAGCCCCCTCTCTTGACATGGGTGCTGCTTTACCTACGCTATGGAATTTTGTGCATTTGGAGTTTTCCATGCCACCCCGGTTTTGGCACCCTTCACCTTCCTTGGGCGCCAAATTCATTTAATGGAGGAATTTTGCAACTTCTTGTTTTTCCATGACTTGGAGGGTTTAGCGCTTATTAACCTCCTTGGGCGATAATTTGCCCTGGTGGTGGAATTTCATGGTTTGCTTCACTTTCCAAGACACCTTAGTTTTGGTACCCTGACTCTAACTAGGGCGCATTTTCTACTTGGTCAAGGATTCTCATTGTTTTCATTTTTCCTTGCTTGGCTCTATTTGGTGCCCTATCTCCACCTTGAGCACTAATTTCCATTGGTGATGGAATTTGGCATTTTTTCATTTTCCATGCTCAAGTCAATTTGGTGTCCTATCCACTTCTTGGGCGCTAATTTCCATTGGTGATGGAATTTTGCAATTTTTGGATTTTCCATGATACCTCCAATTTAGTGCCCCATTTGGTAGTGGATTTCACTGGATGAAGGATTTTGACTTCTTCACTTTACAGACTTAGTCAAATTGGATGCTTCCAGATTAGAATGCCATTTTAAGAATTGATGTGAATTTCCAGACAAGATGATTTTTTGAGCTTTCCATTCCTAGACTGATGTGAATTTTGATCACTCTACCTGCTTTTTAAATTCCTTGGATTTAGAAATGATCGTGAATGCTCAATCTTCAGTGTTTGCTTGCGAGGACCTGCCACAAATGAACTTTTCAAAGATAGAAAGTGTTTCCAAAATGTCAATGTTAGGGCCAAAATAGGACGCAAGGTGGCTTACTATAAATAGAAACTTACTAAAAATAGTTTGATTTTCGGCGAAATGAAGACATTCTGGGAGGCAGTGAAATCCTTAAAAAATAGGAACTTTCTAAAAATAGAAAGTTGCTCAGAATTCGTTCAAATTGCACGTGTTGGGTCGTTAGAGGGTCCCGACTTTATTGCAACTTTCAGTTTTCGAAAACCCTAAACGGAAACCCCTAAAATCTAGGACTGAATTTGAAACCCTAAACTGACAAAACCAGCCCTAGACTTAACCAAACTTGCTCGAATGAGCTGCAGGCCTGATCAAATTGACCCTGCTTGCAAACTCAGAGAGACCAACGAGACTGCCGCAAAAGACCCCAAAAACGAAAACCAAAAGACTGAGAAGACCTAAAAAGTAGGGGGTCCCCATTGTGAATGGGGTGATGTGTGATTAGGTCACAACATGTCCCTTAAGTGATCATTAGTGTTCATTATTATTCTGATTTAATCTCTGTCCCTTAGGTGATCATTAGTGTGTCATTGCATAAGTTTCATCTTCTGCATGCTGTTCTGTGCTTGATAGTAGTCTGGACCTCTCTATGGAACCTCCACTTGCCCTTTAAAACTCCCCTTTAGAGATGCTATCTTCACTGGCACACACCTTGTCATCTAACCCACTATGCAGTTCTTGGATAATGTATCAAAGAGTATGGTATTCACAGCTCTTCAACATCCTTGCATACTAGCTGGCTCCATGCTTGTTTGACAGCCTTAGACTCCCTTCAAGGATACTTCCAACTCTACAATGTTCTTGTAGACCTTGATGATTGTCTTAAGTAGCATCATACCGCTCTTAGACTATCCCATACTACTATCCATCTGAATGGCTTGTAGCATGATTTTCAAAAGCAATTTAGGGTCTTACACACCTTTTTATAGACTTCAAAATTGGGTCCTTAAACTGTTCCATTGACTCTGCATACAACTGTTGTTTCAAACTGTGTTTTAGAACTGTGTGATCTCCTCTCACTATGCCATAAACCTTTGATAGCTCTGCAAAACTGTGGTGCTTGAAACTTTTATATTCAACCTGTCAACTCCCATACTTTGGCCTTGTGCTGCATTCTTCTACTGTTTTCCTGCTCCTTTGCATTCATGCCTGTGAAGGCCTTTACTACTATATATGGTTTGGGAGAACATCTTATGCATCCCTTGACAGAGATAATAACACCTGTCAGGCCTTAACCTCACATCATTATATAACAAGGACCAATTTAAGGAAACAGCTCACACACTACTCATTGCACACAGACTTCAATAATCATAATTATTCTGTTTACGAAGCATGACTGTAAACCCTCAAGGCAACAATGGCTTGCTTGACTTGTTGATGGCACAGGTTTTTTTATGGCTTTAGGGTTTGAAAGTGATGAGGTCTTCTTCACTGTTTATAGTTTCTGGTGTTCATATAGAAAGGATCAACTACCCAAACCCTTGCTAGGAGTGACATCTATCAAGACAGTCCTATCCACTATCTGATGCTACAGAGCAGCTGATTAGACAAAAATACAATGGTCAGTAACAGAACCCCTAACTGTCCTATGGCCTATCAAAGACTTCATTCACTATTTAGCGGGGATTTGACCTTTAATAAACATTTTTTCACTGTGGTAACTCTTCATACCTCTGCAAACTCGACCCTTCATTTAGTCAGATGGATTTCATTCAATACTTTCTCATTTCTATAATGAAATATACTTGCATGTACATGCTTATGTGCACGACCACACATATCCATGCACACAAATACACACACATGTATGCACACAGGTACACAACATGCACATGTTTTTATATAAAATGTGTATCCAGCTGTATCCCAATCCATATCTGTTCAAAAGATGTTGAAGAATAATAGATGATTTACTTATTATATATAATTTAAATTGGACGCTCTTTCCTTGGAAGTGACCCACAAAGATTTGATGAGCAGATCAGACAAACATGTGTATTACTAGTATCTGTTCAATTATAAAAATTATCTGTGATCAATTCGCAGACAAACAAAGTATGGTATGCAAATTATCAGTAGGCATATAATCATAATCATGCAAGGTATTGAGGTTTATATGTATGATTGCAACCTTTAAAGTTATATTCAATGAATTTGACATACCTTTCTTTAAGGATTATGAATTTCAACAATACCATTTATGATTTTGTAATGCTGTTTTGCTCATTCAGGTAGAGAACATGTGTAGCAGATGGATGTTTCATTGGTATTGAGGATGCCTCAAACATCTTGTCTTTGAAAATATTATAAATTTATTCATATTACGAGGTTTTCAAGGTCTGGTCAGAATTGATATTGCATGGGATTCCATTTCCATTCATCATGAAAGTGTAAGATTTTTTGGATTGAATTCTCTTATGAAATTGTTTTGAAGATTGAAAGATGCTAAAGATTTTTTCTATGTTTTTTTAAAAACTGTTTTATAACTCCAAAGTAATAACATGAGCTGTTGTCCTAGATTCCGATTGCATGCAAGTTGTGCCTAACATGCTTTATTTATGTAGACTGGATGCTAATACTGGTCTACTCTCCAACTTTGAAGTGATGGACCTGTTGCGATCCAGAGGAGCCACTCAAGATCCTTTGGGTTCATCTGGCTCTGCAACTCGATCTGAATGCCAGGTAAATGTTTTTGCAACCTTGGTTCTCATTAGTAGCATAAATGTCCATGGTAAGGACTATGAATTTATTTGTTTGTAAGGGCATACTATGGCATCTAATAGGCAGCAGTGACTTTTTCTTTCAAACAGGTTTTTGATTACTTGGTGCAGTCTCCAGCGGGAACCCTGACTCGGGAGATTGTACGGGAGTTCTTGTTGAAGGCAGAAAAGTTTTCACTTACAAAAGCAGAACGACTTCAAGTTCTAAATCTTAGGCCTTCCACAGCAGTTGAAGTCCATATGGTAGATCTCCTATTCGTTGGTCTATATTTATTATTTTCATTTTATAACTAGCTTTGGATATTTCAGAGCCACTGTACTATGCTTTTGAACTTTTGGCTACTTTATGAGTAAACTAGGATTTTCTTATCTATGATTTTATTCTGCATCATGGGCAAACAGATAATAGAAGACTGTGAGGAGAGAATGTCAAGTTCAACTGTTGATGAATTCCTTGAAATGGTCAAGAGTACTTTACCACCCCCGCCAATGAAACCTCAGGTAGAAGATGAAGAGGAAAATGATGAAGCAGATGAGGAAAATGATGAAGCAGATGAGGGCAATGATGGAGAAATGGATGCCGAGGAAGAAGTGGAATAAAGTGCCTATGTTGTCAACCATCAAGTGATTGCATATTGTAATTTGTAATATGATAATATTATAATCTTTTACATAAGAAAAGGTGGTGTAATATAATGTACTTCAAAAAGAAGGCTAGTTAATATAAAATGGGGTCAAGAGACATCTCATAAGTGAAGATGTTCTTTGAATGATGCCATTCAATGCAATTTATTAATGAAGTGGTAGAGATGCAAGCCTTTTCAAGCACTAAGCATATGCATTCTGCTGAGATAGTTCCAAATTAAGATCTTTCTTCTCTTTCCTCCCCGTTGATGCACCATCCTACACCAATAATCTCCTCTTCATCATGTTACATTTTAAACTTTAGACTGTTATACATATATGCCTTGGCTCAGTGGTTCATAGCTGCCACCTCTTACCATCATCCTCTTTCCTAGAATCCAAACTTAGGAATGAAGGTCGCCCATGGCACCAATTGGATATGTTTTATTTATCATCATTTTCAAAGGATTTTTTTCCCTTTGAAAACCTTTGAAAAAGGAGAATGACTGCTATCTCCAGCTGATAAATTTTAGACTGTTACCATATATTCCTTGGCTGAGTGGTCCATAGTTGCCACCTCATGCCATCATTCTTTCTCCTAGAGAATCCAAACTTGGGAATGAAAATCACCCCTGAAACCAGTCACATCTCCAAGGTTGAATTACATTGTTTAATTCATCATCATTGTCGAAGGACTATTATTCCCTTTGAAAAAGGAGAATGACTGTTATCTCCAGCTGATAATCCATTCCAAGGTCCAATTCTCTATAAGTCCAACAAAAGACTCCCCTAACATGGTCGTAGTTTGGGTGAGACTTCCTCTTCTTCCAAGTGAATACTAGCAATAGTATTCTCATATAAGGATCAGGGATGATATTGGTGAATGTCATAGCATTTGAATTCACGAAGTCTCTAGGGGTTTTGAAATATGCCATATTGAATTATCTGGGAAAGAAATTGTCATGAGCAGTCATTTATCATTCATGAGGCACTTGTCTCATGTTAAATCTAACAAAAGATTTCCTAAAATGTTGAATACTAGCAATAGTAACCCAGAGATGCCCCCCCCCCCCCCCCCCCCGGAAAAAAAAAAAAGACACGTCTCAAAGACCATTGTGTCTATTGCTAACTTTGTTTCTTCCTATGCTCCCCCAAGCTTTTGAGATGGGGATGATAGGGGACATGTTTATAGTATGGGGATTTGTTGGCCATCTTTTTAGAGGATATACCCATTATATCATTGAAGAAGCATCGATCATAGACATTATAGAACTTTTGTGAGCATGGGTAATTGAATAGGAATTATGATGTTCATTATACATATGAACATGAGTTAATAAAGACATGCTTGACTAGTGTGTACATTGTAGTGAGGGATTTATTTATAATTTTTCTTGAAGCCTTTAAGACTACATGTTTTGTAGTCAAACTCATTAACAAATTGGAATGGTTAAGTAAAAAGATATTTGGTTATGTTTCATTTTGACATTAGTTGGGATACTAATAGATAGGATTGCCCTATGAGTTATCTATGGAGGCATGATTAATATATTTTTACATTTTGAAAATGACATTTCCTACTAAAGATGACTTAACTCGTATTCAACGGTATAATAATTATAGCATGCCAACATTGTATATTTTGAAGACATGGAGATTTGTGATAGGGGATGTATATATTGTATATTTTTTGATCATGATTCATCATGAGTCTATAATTTTGGTAGACTTATAGGGGTTTGTGGGTAACACCGTCTATGGAGTTTAGGGGCAATAACCCTGATGGGGTTTAGGGGCAACATCCTTGACATTTTCTATGTGATATAGGGAGAGTTCGAGGGGTAATCCCTCACCACCCTTCCCCCTTCCCAAATTAACACCTTCAAAACCACGTAGATCTTCATGGCACAATTGTTTTTTTTAGTAAATTTTTGAAGTAACTTAAATTGTGATCACCTAACATACCTTGCAATTCTTTTGACATCCTTGAAATGTCCTAAATTTTAACAAAAAACTAGGATGGGATGGGGGGATATTTTGTACTTGTCCTTGTGGCCTCGAGGAGGATTGGTTTCTTCTGCAAAGTTGTGTTAGGAAGTTACTAAGAGTTTCTTAAAGTGACCCACTTCATTCAATTTGACTAGTGAAATGAGATTAGTGGCTTAGATAATTGAACTTACTAAATTTTATGAACCATTTTGGATCAATCAAAGCCTTTATATGATTGCTATATCATGGCAATGTGCTAACTAAAGACAATCTTTGCAAACAAGGATTGATTGGGTCCACTTGTTGCCTTAATTGTCAATTTAATGATGAAACATTTCAACACCATTTTCTTGAATGCATTTACTCAAATCTATTGAGAAGAATGGCCCCAATGTGCCCTTGACTTGCATCGAGGATCCACATCCTTAGGTTTCGTAGGTTATTTCTTTGGTGCTAGATCCTTTTGTTGACATTGTTGTGGCTTTGGTGTTGATGTGCTTCCTTCTTCACCTAGGGTTAACTCACACCTTGCTCTAGTGTTGTGGATGTCAGTTGTGTCCCCCCTTTGGTGCTTGCATTTTTGGTTGGTGGAATTAGCTTTTATTTGGCAATTAGTTCTAGTGTTGATTGCCCTTTGAGGGAGAATTTTGGTCCTCTTCTTAATGCTAAATTATCTCTAGTGGTGGTTTGTGTTAAGAATGTGGTGGAAACTAAGGACTTCTACCAAGGTAGGGGTATAACTAAGGACTTCTACCGATGTAAGGGTACGATGTGTAGATTTTTCAATATTTGGCCTTTTCTTTTTGATCTTTACAAATGGTGCTAGATTTTTCGTTTGCCTCTTATGGTGAGTAAGATTGAGCTCTTTTCTTGTGGTAGAGGTTTTTTCATTGCTTCCTTTATCTCTTATGAGGACAAAAATTATGTTACATGCTATGGGCTTGTGGGGAGCACTCCCTCTCCACTAAGAATTGGTCAACCTCCTTGAACCATCTTATTAAGCCACTAAATGTGTGTTTGATGTGGGTTAGATTCCAAACTTCCATCTGCAGTTTTGGGAGGTTTCATATTTTGAGGCCACAAGCAACTCTATTGGCCATTTCTTGAAAGTTGATTCCACTTCATACATGGGGCATTCTACTTTTGTTTGTATCTTGGTGGATTTTGGCATTTGCGAGCCTCTTCACAACGATGTAGTTTTGATGGTTGGGGATAGGCCTTGAATTCAACCTCTTGATTAAGAGAGACTCCCCCTTCAATGTCATTGATGCTTCTCCATTGACCACCTAGCTATGGTTTGTCCTCTCTCACATAGTAAGGACTCTACTACATGGAAAGATGCAAAGGAAGATCACAAGACTTTTGCTTCTAGTGCGAATCTGATGTGTCCCTCAGCCCCTATTAAGGATCCCTTGCCTTGACCTCACAACTCAATCTATCTTTGGCTTGAGACTATCTCCAAGTTACTCATGATGGATGGCCTCCCTTCAACTCACCATTCTATGGCTCTCCTTGTGTGCTAATAAAATTTATATTAGGGAGTCCCCCCTGCCCCACCTTGTTCTAATAATTTAGATGTTAGTGTCTCCTAGACTATCGTACGGAGGAAGACAGGTCCTCCCACATCATATCCCCAAACTCATGTTCAAGAGTTGGGCAAGAGGCCAACCCATTCATTCCCTTCTTGTTGTTTAACAAGTTGGTTGCTATTGTTCTTTTGTATTGGTTGTGTTGTTTCTTTTCTATTTTTGGCCAATTTGAGCTTATTGCCTTGCCTTATGACAACTTTACATAGGTTGGGATCTACTTTGTCACTTTATTTATTCCTTTTCTTTCGTCTTTTTCTAAAGGGTTTGAGCCCTTTCAAAATCCTTCCTTACCTTCTTAAAAAATATATGAACATTGTCTATATTATTATTTCAAAGCTACATTAATCTAATACTTGCCCTTATTGACTATATCACAATAATTTTGAGTTTATCGTACTAAGTTGTTGAGACATATGCCAAGAGTTTGATCTATTGTAGGACAATGGTAAAGATAAATATCCTTATTATCAATAAATTGGCTACTATATTGATGATGCAATACACTATGCTTGGTTTTGGCATGATAGATTGGGTTATTCACCATCTTGAGAGCACTTTGGTTATCACAAAAATCAATGTCGATGTTGTTTGAATAACTTGAAGATTGTTTAGTATCCAATCAAAATTGTATATCCTTCTAGCTTGAAATCAAGATATTTGATATAGAACGGTAAATTTGAGGAACCCATTGACATTTAAGAGGACACATTTTGCAGCTTGCTAATGTTCATCTTAAGGCTTTTACAAATATTGACAAAGACAACTTATGGGAAGACATAATATTGAATCAGTGTTCCAGTATTTGTAAATTTGTTAATCTGATTCTTTAACCACCAGATGCAAATAACTGAAAGCAAAGTGCAGAAACAAAAACCAAATAAACATACAACCATAACACCAATATTTTTACGTGGAAACTTGGAAAGGGAAAAACCATGGTGGAATTTGAACCCACAATATTATTATACTATGACTAATAGTAAAACAATATTACATAAGGGGAATGCACATGCATTCAAGCACATTGCTAAATTACAAAAGGGCTGCTACCCCGAAGGACTCACTGTCCTACAAATAAGATATAGAAGCTAATACAATGTGTGAATTGGAGTATAGCATCTACAAACGGTAGAAGTCAGTCATGGTTAGGCTCAAGAATGATCTGTTGCAGCTATTTTGATAAACTGCTCCGTTCTGCTCTGTTACTAAATATCGAATCATACACTCAAGATGCGCAAGTGAAACTATGCTCAATCGCACAAATTTTTTTTTCACACACATACATATATACAAAAAGATCACCCAACACCACCTTATATATCCGCACCACCAAAATTGCTCTCCCACAAGTCGGCTTCACACAATGTCAAATTATGAAACGTGTAACTTCAAGTCGGCCCAAATTTTCACAAAACCATATACTAGATCCAAAACATATGATCACACATTTGCCATAAGTCGATCCAATTACCTTGAGCTTACCAACAACCACTAGAATCATCTCAAAGAATTTGGTGCACATGTTACACCATCAACAATGAAGATAACCCTGTTTTACTACTCTACTAGATACTAAACCTTCTAACATGCTTAGGAAACAATATCACCGAAGGATAGGATTGCTTGATAATCTGCTTCTCATACTCAATCAACTTAACTCAGATCACTGAAACCAAAAAACACATCACTGAAAATGAGAATTGTTCACCAAAGCTGTACACCGAGTATCATCAACAGACTTACACCAAAAATCCATACCAAATATCCCAATCTTCATACTGGATAAGATCAACAAGTTGAGTTTCCATCAATGGCAACTCCTAAGAAATCTCATGCACTAGACATCATCAATCTTCACTAGAGCATAACCAAAATAGTGTCTTTTGCCAACAATCTCCCCCTTTGGCATTGATGGCAACACTGTGAAAAATGATAAGTGTTTCAAAACTCCAAAAACTACAAACAATCCGATAATCTGAAATTTGTACACTCAACTGACTACCCCTAAGGATAAGCATCATTTTTCACTACTCTTTGCTAACTCGCTCCCCCTTTGACATCAATGGAAAAGGGTAGGAATCCGCCACAACTTATGTACAAATGAATGCAATAAGTGTCTGCATAAGTAACCTTCAAGGATTGCAAGTACCCATTCCATCCTCTCAAAAAAAAATCTAAAACATTAATTAGAGCATTAAACATGTATGCATGAACTTCAAAGCCTTTGAGATCAGATGGCACTAGTTTACCTAAGGCACTGACTGCATTTTGCTAAGATCCAAGTAAAGTGTCCATCCAAGGCGTGATCAAACTTCTTAATTCTCCCACTCTGTTCAACACTTGCTCCTTTTCCTTATTCAATCTCTTAATTTTGTCATTAAAATCCATTATTTGAGCTTCAAGGGAACTTGGAAAAACTGAATGAGGGGCAAATGAATGACCAATACTGGCTAGTTTCCCTTCAAGATCTCTTATCTACAGTAAATAGGCAAAAATAGACATGATTTAAATATTTTTCCGCCTTCATCTAATGCATCTTCTACACTCTTCACTGCAGTCTTCAAAACTTTCTTATCAACTTCAACTGTCTTCATTGAAGCCTCATCTCATTAAACTTATTCAAAACCTTTATATCTGCAACTTTCTCTAATGACACAAATTTTGATTCTACTTTATAACATATCCTTAAGCTTACCGGAGGGTGAGTCATTGGAAATCTACTTAAGGTTAGGCAAGACTTTCTCCAAAACTATAGTTGCCAAAGATATCACTTCTTTCTCTTTTGATGCGGACTTGAGTAAGTCCTCACTAGCCTTGATCTGTGCAAGAGTAACCAATTTTAGTGCTTGAAGAGGGGATAAGGTGCTTAAGTCTACTATACCATGAGAAAGACCATCTTCAACTTCAATCTACTTTCCTTTATTAGGAATAATAGCTTTTGTCATGGTTGCACACCCTTCTCCTTCTCAACTTCTGCAATCTTATCCATTTCACTCTCTTTTCCATCATCTTTAGTCTTTCCCACTTCACGTAACTCCTCTGCTATCATCTCTGCAATTATTTCTCTCAGGAGGATCCTGAGTAGCATCACTAGAGTTATCCATTGCTTGATCATTGGTAGAATCATCAACGGTTTCCTATTCAATCGGATCAATTTGTACTATTGGCTGATCTTGTGGAACTTCTATCTGTACATGGATCTGCGGAGGAGAAGTGTCTTTGCTTAAATGATCTTCTAGCTAGAAATAATCCCTCTTTGAAATAACTTGTTAGTTATTCTCTTTTAAATTTTTTTTCAAAATACCTTAAGTGTCTTTCACTACTTCGTCTACCCTTCCGAACATTATTTATTCACTCTATGCTTTCTCCTAAAGTCTTCCTTTGCAAGACCTAAAATCTTAGGTATTTCTTCTCTAGTTATTTCGAGACACAACTTTACTAATGTAAATTCTTTCAACCTTTCATCTGCTTTATTCATATCTAGGTTTTTTAGTCCATCCATTACTTATTCTATCTAAAATATTGGATTAAAAAAATTAATTGAATAAAGATTCCGTTTTCATGAATAATTGTCTTTATGAATATTAGAAAATGTTTTGTGTTAGAAATCATATTATATAATTTAAATGATTTTTTTTAATGAAACATAAAAACAAGTTGTTACATGGTAATGGTTAAGGCACAAGTAAGAGGAGGGGTTCTTAATCATTCGGTTTATCTCATATGTTAGTGAGGTCTGGAGTGTCAACAAGAGGCTTCCAATAATTATACCATCATCGTCATTTTTTTCTTTATCAAGAGGCTAAGTGCCATGAACATGTGATAAAGCAAGTGTATGCTAAGGGAATTCTCTAGTGCCAAGTCAACCACCAAACCCATGACAACTGTTATATGGGAATGGTTAAGGCACTAGTAAGAGGAGAGAGGTCCTAATCATTTTGTTTATACCATATGTCAATGAGGTCTGGAGTATCAATAAGAGGCTCCCAATCATTGTTACCATCATCTTTTTTCTTCTTTATCAAGAGGCTAAGTGTCAAGAAAATGTGATATAGAAAGCACATGTTGAGGGAATTCACTAGTGCCAAGACAACCACCAAACCCATGACTAGAAGCTTAAGAAGAAGTAGAGTGTTGGTGGTTACTATACTCTTTAAGACCAATCCTAGGCTCTTCTTACAAGAAGTATAAGAGCATGAGAATGTTCCCTTTTTCAACAAAAATAGATTGGTCTTAAAGAGTATAGTCTTACACTTCTAGAGAAATGATAGTTTAATTATTAAGAGTAAAATTTTATATGCTTAAAGAGTATATAGTCTTAAAGAGTTTAATTATTGGTCTTAAAGAGTATAGTCTTACACTTCTAGTAGAAATGATTGTTTAATTATTAAGAGCTCATTTCTATGGTTTTACTATAGAAATGATTGTTTAATTATTAAGAGTAAAATTTTCAAGATTTTTTTAAACATTAATCTTTGACATAATAAATATGATTAGTTTTTTTTAAAAAAGCTCATTTCTATTGGGTTCGTGTCTTGCGATTTCACAAAAATCGGATTTGTACTCCTCATGATTTGTTTTCCAAAGCTACTATGAATATTTACTCTTGGGAAGATTTGAAAACCCAGTATTGACTCTTAGCTAGATAGAGAGACATTCGACATTGTTATGCCAACTCTTTCTTAGGATAGGATTCACAAAATTGGCATTCATACCATCAAACCTTGGTGGAAAGATTGGCATTGGTTTCCCAACACCACTTTCTACAATTATAAGCCATGCCAGAATTATTGCTGGCTTTCTCTACACTTTCCTTTGGTGCTTTCTCTAAACTTATGGTGGCATTTGTAGTCACCTTTGATAGTTTGGTAGTGCCAGTTTCACAACATCTGGTTGGTCATTACTATGCCTAAGCTCACCCACTTTGCCTAGTGTATTATTTTCTAAGACTTTCCTATGGGTTCTCACATTTATCATATGATTATTATAGACCCTTGTTATCCTTTTTGTGGCTAGATTTAATATTTTGAACATCTCTTATGGTTTTCTCATCGTGCTCAAACTATGTAGTTGGATTCTATTGGACTAATTGCTAGCATCCTCCTTCGATTTTGGGATGTTGGTGTATGCATTTAGGCTATGTATAATTTCTTAAGTTTACTTAAGGATAGGTAATCTTCAAGATGCATAGCTGTATATTATCTATTAGGTTAGGTATATCATTTTTTGGTGTCTGGGTAGTTGTACCTACTCTTCTTGCTGAGTGAAATATCTATCCTTGTTGTTTGTACACTACTCTCTCAAATTTTTCTTTTTAAGGATGGGGTCTATACTCTAAATGTCTTAATCTAATCAATGCATTATGTTCATTGACTAGTTAAATAACTTGTGGTTGCTTCTCATTATTTGGTCAAGGTTTGTCTTTTGGCTTGCAGCATAGGCTCTTGGGTGTATCAACAAAAAACATGGACTAACTGCCTCCCATGGACCCACTTATCGTTGGCATTTGTATCAAGAACTAACAAGTTAGTCTTTTGGCACAATGGGAAATGTGTTCCAACAAATGGTATCAGAGCCTAGTTGTAGGTTCGAATCCCATCAATTGACATTGGGGGGATTATTGGACTAATTGCCAACGTCCCCCTTTGAACTCGAGACATGGATTAACTACCTCTTGTGGACTTGTTTATCTCTAGAGTTTGTATTAGGCATTAATGGGTCAATCTTTTATCACAACGACAAAATTGTTCTAATAGGTTCATTACCTTTTTAACCCCTTTGGAAATAACCTTTTTCTTGGCATATAGCTCTTTTGAGGGACGGGCCTTACATCCCCTACAAATATATGCAAATGTGGAATGATTTCAAGGTGGAAATTATTTTTTTCTTATGAAATATATAAATGTTGCTATTTTTTCTCATAGCTCTATTGATACTAGCGTTTCACTTTTTATTAAAGCTTTTATTTGTAATAATTTCATGTTCTAGATTAAGTTTTAAGCAAAGTAAGTGGCGCAAGAGGTGGCTTGTCTCCTCGAGTTACTAGATCACTTGGGTAATGCCCTATGCATTGTGGTTAGCGTTCATAGGATAGTTCAACTTCCTGCAAGTGGTCTTCACCTCATGTCACAAACATGGCTAGATCTTTCCTCTTAGTGCTCTTCGATCTTAGGCACCTCGCCTTCACTTTGGTGGTAGGAGCGGTTCGGCTTGATGATGCTCTACCTTACCTCCGCTTGGAAGTTTTCCCTTTGGGTGGCCCTCGAGTAAGGCGGGGTTGTCTACTAGTGGTGATAGTGGTTGGCTATCAGTTGGT
The DNA here is from genome assembly GCF_030272615.1 of Cryptomeria japonica. Lineage (NCBI taxonomy): Eukaryota > Viridiplantae > Streptophyta > Pinopsida > Cupressales > Cupressaceae > Cryptomeria > Cryptomeria japonica. The sequence goes on along the minus strand of NC_081411.1, from coordinate 410,897 downwards.
GATGGTGGTTGGCCAAACTCCTCTAAGTGACTCCCTTTGATGATGCTAGCAATTTCACCTACAAGGAATGAAGACAAAGAAAAGGAGGAGAGGGAAGTTAAAACAAACGAGGAGTGGTCCATTCCAAATGTCACCCCGAACCTCGCTGATGTAACCCCCCTCCACCTCCCATTTCTCACACTACTTAATGACTTTATTGCTATTTTTATTATCTTACTTTGAAGCACTGCCCACTCTGAAGAGTGATATTGTATACTCCTACCTTTTCTTTATTGAATGTACGTAATTTTTATTTATTTATAGAAACTCATCCATATTCATAAAAATATATTATATTTTCAACAATCGATCAAAAATCGATTATATTATATCTAGCCGTTGTTAAAAATCCCAGACCACGGTGTCAAAATCTTTTGACATTTACCGAACATGCAGACCCTAGAAATTTTGATCTTTATTCCTTTTTGTTACTTTTTAAAGCTTCTACTATTATAGTTTTTTAAAATAATTTATACGGTCAAATATTTTTAAAATGCTCTACGAAAAGAGAAGAATTTTAGTCAAACAACTGTCGTCCTCTTTAACAACTTAAATGGAGAAAGACGGTATCTAGATATAACTGCTTCTTAATGTTTGGCTTTGATTGTGCCTCTACTTTGCATCGTAGGTTTGATTGTATTGCTAGAAACCCCCACAGATATATATATATATATATATATGATTCTAGAAGAACATTGTAATTTAAACCACTTTACTGTTTTCTTGGTGTGTTGTGTCTTATATTACTGTTAAGTTTTTATTATTACTTTACTTTTGGTGTCTAGTTTGATTTAACTGTTGCTTCGCACATTATTATTGCTAAGTTTTTAGTTTACTGTTGACGTATCATATGAGTAGCTGGGAAGACAATGTTATCTCTTTATAGTACAACTCTTAGCCACACAAAATGCTGGATTTATTAAATTTGATTTATCCATAACAACCTTTTTAATTTACAGCTCGCTGGTGAGCAGTCTATTTCAGGCTTCCCCACACGTTCTCCCTTCCAATGACTTTTCGACATCTTTCAGCAATCCAATCCATGAGAACCCTATTCTTCAAACACATTCCTTGAATGTGCCCTTAATAAACACATCTCTGGCTCTTGTTAACAACCCTACTTAATTTTGAGATCTAAAATTGTGTTATCTAGATTAATTAGCAGCCCATACATGGCAGAAATGAAATGAAATTCATTAGCAGGAACATCCTGCATGTCTAAAGGTAAACCAGTGAAGGTGGTTTATGTTAGAAACCCTAAAATGGTTATAACAAGTGAATCCGAGTTCTCTGCTGTTGTGCAGTCCCTCACTGGAAATAAGAGGCCATCACCCAAATCTGCTACTAATGATTCTTCAACATCAACTACTTCTAAAAGATTGAATAAGGATTTTTATGAAAGTCATTTAAAGATTGAATAAGGTCATTTAAAATTTCATTCCATTCCCAACAGTAGCCCGCAGCCTCCAATTTCTCATCTAACGCCTGCAGACGGTGTTTCTGCATACGAAGTTCAGCAGAAGGAGACCATTTTTGATGTTTATAACCATCAAATGTTTGATACACTGGAAAGCCTTGGAGACGCCAATATTTTTCAGTTTTTGTTTGATTAGCTAATATGATGTATTCTGAACAATCCAGAGAGCATACACAGAAACAAATGCTATGGAAGAACAATTGATAGAAATGATAAAGATATTTGATGATCCTTAGGATCATTTTAGAAAAGGATAATGTTTATGAATACTGCATGTGTCATGACTCCTCTCCCATTCGTTTTTATTACAGTTTTTATGAATACACGGCACTTTAGAACGAATGCTTGACCAATGTGAGGTTAAAGAGGTATATTACAAAGTTTAGTTTGTATATTTTGGAGCAACATGTGAAGGAAACAGGGGAGGAAATAGACACAAAACAGAATACAAAAACAGAGTATGGATAAAAACAGAGCATCACATAAGGAAGACAAATTTTTATCTATCAGATCATATTTTCATTCTCAAAATGATTACAAAATGTCTCTAATAAAGGAGGTCTTAGATGTTTCTAGAATGGTCAGGAGGTAGCTGGAAACTTCTAGAATTTTTGCATATAAAATAATATTTGAAGACTATAGATGGTACGGTGGACAGGTTGGAGTAGATGTTGAAAACTAATACAAATCCTGCCATTAATTCTGTAAACACTTGTGCATATGGAGTATGTGGATGGGGTAGGTGAGATTAGACTCCAACACTCACCCTTAATCTCAATTACCAATATTCTATCCATTCTTTTGTTCTTTCTATCTTTTTTCAACTATCTTCCCTTTTTGTCTGTAACCTCTTCTTTGGTTTTCTTGCTAACTTGCTGTTGCTACAGCTGCTGCAATTTTCAGCATTCACAATGTCTTCTCTTTAACTAGTATCCTCCTCTGATTTTCTGATTTCTTTCATCAACTTCTCTTTCTTTCTTGTGTTTCATTTTTCTTCAACTGCTGCTGTAGTCTCTCAATCTCTTTGGTTTTAAGTATTCAAAACATCATACAATCAGTAGTTGCCTTGCTAGACAATGGTTTCTTTTGGCTGAAAACATTTTTAATCCCTTTTGGACATTCAAAGCTTTCATTACTTCTATTGTTCTTTACATATGAACATTTGTACAATCTTTTGAACATACCTGTGAGCTTTTGCCAACTAGGTCCATAGGTCCATCCACAATCCATTTTTATACAACCTGGTATTGATTCTTTCTGTTAGAATATTTAATCTTTACTTAGCTTAGGTTTATTTGTATTTAGTTTAGGATATTCCTTTGGAATTCCTACATGTAATTTGTCCTCTAGTATATGTGTGAGGACAAGTCATTTCTTTTATTTTTCTTTATTAAGGAATATTAGATTTCCTCCATAAGAGGATGTGGACACATGACACACACATTTTATGAATGGTGGCATTCATAGATTTGGGAGTTACTTTGTAACTCCTCTCCTCATCTCTATTTAAGAGATGTCTCCTCTCTCATTTCTTCTTAATGACAATATTGTAAAGAGCTTCTTGCTCTCTCTCTCTCTCTCTCTCTCTCTCTCTCATTTTAGGCATTGCCTCATTCATAATATCACAAGGGGTTTTTCTTTGCTTTTCCCCTTTCAAAAGTTCTTGTGCCTCTTTCTTCACATTTGGGTGATTGCTCCAAGGTTTTTGCATTTCTCTTGGTAACATTTACTTCATCAATAAACTTTCTTGGATTTTATTTTTCTTTCCTTGCTCTTGTATTTCCTTTCATGGTATCAAAGAAGGTTTCTAATTCTTGTTTTAAGTTGACATTGATGAAGGTTACCATTCTGTGGAGTTCACCTTGTTGGAGGCATTCTTGAGAGGAGAAGAAGTTCTTTTTCTAATATTTTCTATTGTGCAGGTTTTGGTTTCAGATTTTAACTTTTTTTTTCAAACTTGTTAACAAGTTTGCCTGCAGGTTTAATCTTCTATTCTAGTTTTTTTTTTTTTTAAAAAAAGAAAAGCTTTGGAAGGCTTGCCGCCAAAGTTTCTTCTTTCTGGTTTAAAGTTGTGGCTTTGGAAGGCTTGCCGCCAAAGTTTTTGGTTTTTTATTGTGAATAGTTTGGAAGGTTTACCGCCAAACTCAGTCTTCTTAATCTGTTTGGTCGGCTTGCCGCCAAATCTGATTTATTATTTCATTGCTTCTCTATTTGTTTGCAGGTTCTAACATTTCATTTACTTGCAAGTTTTTTTGATAAAAATAATTTTTTATATTGTTTTTTATTGATTCTCTGTGTATTTACAAAAAAATATCAGAGTCTAACATTTTCTGCAGGTTCTACCCTGTAAAAGGCATAAATCTCTCTATTTGCAGATTCAAAGTAGCATTTTGTTTTCAATATTGTTTCAATCTTTTGTTAAATCTAAAATCTTTGTGTTTAAATCTGCCTTATTCTGTCCAAATAATTAAATCAAAGTCTAACATATTCTGCATATCAGTTTCTCTGTTTGTATTATCTGCGTCATCTGCTATATTTTTTTTATCCTATCCTCTTTGTTTCTTCTCTTTCATCGTTGAAAGGTTATCTGTTCTACCATTTTTTTTAGCCTTCCCTGTGTCTGAGCTCTGCTACTAATCAAGTATTCAAACCTCGCAGCCTCTTCTCCTGCTAAGGCTCTCCCCTTTGTGTGTTCTCTTCTCCTCGCATCTTGCTATCTCTTGTCAGTACATGCTTTGTGCATATTCTGTATTGTAACGTCTCTGCTGGTTTGGTTCGCCTGTCTGCCACTATAGCTCGTCTCTTTACCTTTTCATTTGTTGTCTTTTACTTTTCCTGGAACTTGTAACGCATTCACATTTATTATAGCTTTATAATTTAAGAACTTCAAATCATTTCTTATTCGTATGCAGCTTCAATTTATTTTTATTTTTTTTTAAAAAAAGTTTAAACGTTTCGTATTAATAAAGATTTTTTAAAAAAAGTTTTCAAAAGTTTAAAAAATATTATACTAAAGTTAAGTATATATTGAAATTTTAAAAAGTTACGTTTTTTAAAAAAAAAAAAGAAAGTTTTTTAATATTTAAAGTTTTTTAATTAAGTTAAATTATAAAAAGTTTTTAATTAAGTTAAATTATAAATAGTTTTTTAATTTAACATTTAAAGTTTTTTGCTAATTTTTTTTTTATATTCAGTTTGTTTTATTAAAAGAAAATTTAACTTTAAATTAGTTATTAAAAATTGAAAATAACATTTCTTGATAATTTTAATTTATTATTCAAATTTGGTTTATTTTTTTTAAATCAAGGAGGTTAATTTTTTATTTTTTTTATTTTTTTTATTTTAATCAAAGGGGTAATTTTTTTTACTAACCATTATTTTGCTATCATGTCTACATTAATTCCGGAAATTAAATTAAATAGTTCCAATTATCATTCATGAAAAACGCATATTTCTTTCATTTTTCGTTTCAAGCACCTTTTGGATGTTGCAATTGATAAAACCTTTGAGCCCGCTACAACTGCTCCTCAAGCCGACCAAGATAGATGGAAGGCTCAAAATGAGGAAGCACTTGGTTTAATTGGTATTTCAATGGTTCCTGATTTGTATGTTTTAATTGGAAATTGTACAAAAGCGCATGAAGCTTGGGAAATTTTAAAAACAACTTATGATAGCTCAAATGAATCCCGAAAAATTCAGCTTCAAGATCAACTTGAAGATCTCAGGTATACAGATTTTAAAACTATGGATGAATTCTTATTAAAGTTTGATTATGTTAATAGTCAATTAACTGGTTTAGGAGTTACTCTAGCTGATTTACGTTTAATTCATCTTATTCTTAAAAAATGTCTTCCTCGTCAATTTCAACAATTTTTTACGAATATTCATGCTCAACTTGCTATTCCTAGCTTAGCTACTCAATTAACTTATGATATTTTTCGTAATTTATTGCATCAAGAGGAAGCTAAATTAATTCAATTTGGTACTCTTAAAAGTAGTGAACATGCTTTTATGTCTAAAAATCAAAATCATAATAATAATTTTAGATCCAATAATAATAATCATAATCATAATCATAATAATAATCATAATAATAATCACAAATCTTCTAATTATCAATCTCATTCTAAATCCTATCATAACAATTCTCATAATAATAATCATAATAATACGTACAATAATCAAAGGAATAATTCTCAAACAAGACCCCATTGCACATATTGTGGGAAAGATGGACATATTACTAATAATTGTTTTAAGAAACAAAATGGTAAAAAGCCCATGAATCAAAATAATCAAAATAATCAACATAAACCTCATTATAAGAAAGGTAATAATAATGGTAATTCATCTCGTCATGCATTTACATGTACTTATAATGTTTCTCAACCACTTGAGTGGATTATTGATTCTGGTGCATCTCAACATGTTACTTCTCATAAAGAATATTTTGAATCTTTGCATCCCGATACTTCTAATATTCCTATTCAATTAGCTAATAATCATAGTTGTAAAGTTGAAGCTATTGGTGATGTGAATGTTCCTAATGGGAAATTACATGATGTTCTTTATGTTCTTGAATTAAAATCAAATTTGATTTCAGTTCCTAAACTTTGTCAAGATTATAAGATTAACTTTTATAGGGGCATATGTTATATCATTGATCCAAACACTAATCATGTTATTGCTACTGCTAAAATGGATAGTGATAACTTATTTAAGTTCTATGAATTTACTCCTCCAAATTATTCTTTGCTTACTACTGTTGATTTTACTATATGGCATGAAAGACTTGGCCATCTCAATTCTGATTATATTTCATTGATGCAAAAAGCAAATATGGTTGATGGATTGCCTGGTATTGTTCCTTCTCAAATTGTTTGCAATGGTTGCATGAGTGGTAAGATGCATAGGGAACCCTTTCCTCATGGTCAATCTTGGAGGGCATATACTAAATTGCATCTAGTTCATAGTGATCTCTTGGGTCCCATGGAGAATCCTTCCATCCAAGGTTCAAGGTATGCACTTACCTTTGTTGATGATTTTTCAAGGAGAACATGGATATATTTCCTTCATAGTAAGGATCAAGTGCTTGATGTGTTTACTGAATTTCATATGTTTGTAGAAAGACAATTTGGTTCTAAAATTAAGATTCTTCGTACTGACAATGGAAGAGAATATGTCAATAATGCATTTAATGCTTATTTGAAATCGTTTGGAATTAAACATGAGCTTACTGTTCCTTATACACCACAACAAAATGGTGTGGCAGAATGGAAGCATAGGACAATTGTTGAAATGGCTAGATGTTTATTGCATGCAAAAAATATGGATTATAAGTTTTGGGCTGAAGCTATGGCTTGTGCAACTTATTTCATTAATAGAACACCTACCAAAGCCTTAAAGGATAAAACTCTTGAAGAAGCTTGGTTTGGTAGAAAGCCCAATTTGCAGAATTTAAGAATTTTTGGTTCCATAGCTTATGTTCACAAACCTAAGGAGAAAAGAAAAAAATTAGATGCTAAATCTTCTCCTTTTATTTTTGTTGGTTATGATGAAAATACTAAAGGTTATAGAGTTTACAATCCTATTACTAACAAGGTAAAAGTTGCAAGAGATGTTTGTATTGCAGAAAAAGGCATTCATGATTGTTCTAAAATGGAGGATGATGAACTTGGTCAAAGCAAAGTTGTGCTTGTGGAGGACCAACCTCCTTCTCTTAACCCTACTCCTAATGCATCTCTTTCTATTCCTTCTAGTGATAGTGATGATGATAATAATAACTCTACTCCTCATGAATCTTCTTCTAGTGATGAATCCATTACTTCTAAAAGAAGACCTAAATGGTTTAAATCTTTAATTCAAGATAGTGATGAATACTTAGCTAGAATGAATAGGCTTCAATCTAGAAGAGTTAATTATTGTAATTATGCTTTAATGACTACTATTATGAATTCTAATGATCCTAAAACATTTGATCAAGCTAAAAATCAACCACATTGGCAAAAAGCAATGAAGGAAGAATATGATACTTTAATTTCTAACCAAACTTGGGATTTAATTCCCTTGCCTCATGGTAAAAATCTTGTTTCTTGCAAGTGGCTTTATAAAACTAAATTGAATGCTAATAATCAAGTTAGTAAATTTAAAGCTAGATTAGTTGCTAGAGGTTTTTCTCAAATTGAAGGCTTAGATTACACTGAAACTTTTGCTCCTGTTGCTAAAATGCCTACAATTAAACTTGTGCTTGCTTTAGCTTCTAGAATGAATTGGCCTATTCACCAAATGGATGTTAAAAGTGCTTTTCTTAATGGTGATTCACATGAGGAAATTTATATGTCTCAACCTCCTGGTTTTATTAAAGAAGGTAATGCACACTTAGTTTGTAAATTAAAGAAATCAATTTATGGATTAAAGCAATCTCCTAGGGAGTGGTATTCAAAGATTAATACATTCTTTCTTTCGCAAGGCTTTATTAGAAGTAAAAATGATCCTAACTCGTATATTAAACATAGTGAAGATGATATTATAATTATTATCTTGTATGTAGATGATTTGATTCTTACTTCAAGTTTCAATACTTTGATTTCTGATATTAAGTTTCAACTTAATCAAAAATTTTAAATGACTGATTTAGGTCTTTTACATTATTTCTTAGGAATGCAAATTTGGCAAACCTCTAAAGGAATTTTCTTATCTCAAATTAAATATGCTCAAGATCTTATAGATAAGTTTAACATGAATGATGCTCACCATGTTTCAATTCCTATTGAATTAGGCACTAAGTTAATGCTTGATATGCAAACTCCTCTTGTTGATCCTACTTTGTATAGACAATTAGTTGGAAGTTTAAATTATTTAACTCTTACTAGGCCAGATATTGCTTATAGTGTTGGTTTGGTTTCAAGATTCATGTCTAAACCTCAACAAACACACTTTAAAGTTGCTAAAAGAATTTTAAGATATATTAAAGGAACTATTAATGTAGGTTTGTTTTATGATGCAAATTCTGATTTTACTTTAAAAGGTTTTACTGATTTCGATCTAGGTGGAGATCCCAATGATGGGAAATCTACTTGTGGTTATTGTTTTTTTGTTGGTTCAGGAGCAATTTCTTGGAATAGTAAAAAGCAACAATCTACCTCTCTTGGATCCACTGAAGCTGAGTACAAAGGATGCACTAATGCTTCCAAAGAAGTCTTGTGGCTTAGAAGACTACTTGAAGATTTGGGTCTACCTCAACACGAACCAACTCCATTGTATTGTGACAACCAAAGTGCCATTGCCTTGGCTAAAAATCCAGTTTTCCATGCAAGGACAAAATACATTGCTCTCCAACACCACTTTATTAGAGAACAAATTGAAGACAAGCAAGTTTCACTCCTCTATTGCAAGGGGGAAGACCAAGTTGCAGATATTTTGACCAAGCCACTTTGTAAAGAAAAGTTTCAATTTCATTGTAAAAATCTTGGATTACAACCCATTGAAGGGTTTGATGTAAGCTCCCCAAGTAAAGCTTAAGGAGGGGTGTTAGAATATTTAATCTTTACTTAGCTTAGGTTTATTTGTATTTAGTTTAGGATATTCCTTTGGAATTCCTACATGTAATTTGTCCTCTAGTACATGTGTGAGGACAAGTCATTTCTTTTATTTTCTTTTATTAAGGAATATTAGATTTCCTCCATAAGAGGATGTGAACACATGGCACACACATTTTATGAATGGTGGCATTCATAGATTTGGGAGTTACTTTGTAACTCCTCTCCTCATCTCTATTTAAGAGATGTCTCCTCTCTCATTTCTTCTTAATGACAATATTGTAAAGAGCTTCTTGCTCTCTCTCTCTCTCTCTCTCTCTCATTTTAGGCATTGCCTCATTCATAATATCACAAGGGGTTTTTCTTTGCTTTTCCCCTTTCAAAAGTTCTTGTGCCTCCTTCTTCACATTTGGGTGATTGCTCCAAGGTTTTTGCATTTCTCTTGGTAACATTTACTTCATCAATAAACTTTCTTGGATTTTATTTTTCTTTCCTTGCTCTTGTATTTCCTTTCACTTTCTTCCAACACATTTTTTCAGAATGATTTCTCAAACCACAAATTTTACATGGATGTAAGTCCCAACACATTTCTTTTGTGTGTCCTTCTCTATTGCAATGAAAACACTTTATACAATGCCTTTTATGGGCTATTTTTTTTAAACTAGTAGCATCATTTTCTTTTCCTGTGACATATCCAAGACCTTCATACTTTGGCCTCATTATAGGCTCAATAGGCTCTCTAATTCCTTGTTTTTGTTTTCCCAATTCTTGACCTTTATAACCCATTTTCTTCATGATTTTTAAACCAATATTCTTATCATCACAACTAACATAATTTGCAAACACATTCTTATTTTCTTTCTTACATTCTTTATCACAAACAATTTCAACTAAATCACTTTCACCAAATGATGAACACAAATCTTCTGTGTCACATGAAGCATCACTAACTAGTGGTTTTAACTTCAAACATTCATTATCTTGTTTCAGATTTAAAATTTCCCTTTTTTGTAAACTGTTTTCTTCTTCTAACCTTTTTGACATTTCTTCCAAATCATCAAACTTCCTTTTGACATTATCAAATAACTGTAATTTCTCTTCTAATTCCTTATTTTTATCATCAAACATTCGCTCTGATACCACTGAAGGAAACAGGGGAGGAAATAGACACAAAACAGAATACAAAAACAGAGTATGGATAAAAATAGAGCAGCACATAAGGAAGACAAATTTTTATCTATCAGACCATATTTTCATTCCCAAAATGATTACAAAATGCCTATATTAAAGGAGGTCATTCAATTCTTTTTCAAGATTATAATTTTCATCTAACAGTTCACATTTTTCCATTTGCTTCTCTTTTAAAAGAAATATCATTTGTGAAATTTTTTTCTTACATTCCTTCAATTCTTCTTTTAAATCATTTGTATTTTCTTTCTTTACTCTATCCACTTTACCCATTGAAACAAAAAAAAAAGAATAAACTTACCTTACCCTGACACTTGACTGTGTTTTTGCTGCTGCAAATTTCTTCCTTTAAACAACTCTGTATACCTTCACAATCTTTACCCAACAACTTACACTTCCAGTTTGCTAGAGTCTTCTCCTTTTGACAGCCTTTTTAACTGCTATGGCCTCCTTTTTAACTGCTAGTATTTCTTTTGTTCTCTCTCACACATCTCTTCTGTTGCATTCTTCTGCAGCTACTTTCCCAGTAATTTTAAAATTTTGTACCATTCGCTTTAATACCACTGATAGAAATGAAACATACCAAAACAAAACACAAAAACAGAGCATGGAGAAAAACAGAGGAGCACACAAGGAAGACAAATTTTTATCTATCAGACCATATTTTCATTCCCAAAATGATTACAAAATGCCTCTATTAAAGGAGGTCTTAGATGTTTCTAGAATGGTCAGGAGGTAGCTGGAAACTTCCAGAATTTTTGCATATAAAATAATGTTTGAAGACTATAGATGGTACGGTGGACAGGTTGGAGTAGATGTTGAAAACTAATACAAATCCTGCTATTAATTCTGTAAACACTTGTGCATACGGAGCATGTGGATGGGGTAGGTGAGATTAGACTCCAACAATATGGATGTACACGATTGGTCTCGAATGTAACTCTTTGTCTGTATATTTTGTAGCCGTTATGTTTGTAGCAATAATCTTCTGTATATTTTGTAGCAACATGGATGTACACAATTGCTCTCGAATGTAACTAGAAAGAGTACCTTAGTTACAATGGTAATGGCAGATTTTTTTGAGTCTTTGTCTGCATAGTGCTGCTAATGGTTCCTCTTAATTATGCCTATGGAACCAGCTTTGGATTGTAGAAAACAGAAAGAAAATTTTTGTTTAAATATGCTTTGTAATGTATCTGGTGCAGTAAATTGAAATTTAATGTTTTTAATTTTTATGATAATATTTTGTTTGAATTGAAGGTGGAAAGAGGCTATATGAAAAAACTTATAAGGCTTCAGTTTTTTTTAACTTGATTGTAAATTCAGTTTTATTTTAATTTGATTGTAAATGATTATAAACAACAAATCTAGAATGTTACAATATTCAATTTTTATTTACTGATTATTTGATCATATGATGATAAAAGAGTTACAGATATAGATTTAAAAAAAAAATCAACTAGCATTACATATTAGAAAACACTCCAACAAATATTTAATATATTTTTGTTTTTAAGAAATTATCTAAATTAATTATTTAATATCTCTTTATTTATTTAATAATCTAGGAGAAATTTTCTAACCATTGCTTGTAATGATTTATTGAGTGCATTGTGGTTGTAGGTACAGGTACACTTCACAGAGCACGACATTTTGGCACCCACCGTGGGGCGGAAATCATCATTTTCAGCCTCCCAAACTTCCTCAAACTTCATCTCTGCCGGATCAGAATCAGATTGTCATACGAGTTGCCTTTCTCGCTCGTACGAACTTCCTTTTAGTCTCGGACGACACCTCATCTTGACTCGTACGAGCCCATTTTCCTTGTCGTATAAGGTATAAATCCTTTTCGTACGAATTTTTGCCTTACTATTTCCTGATTCGTGCTAGCTCATTCCTGTGTCGTACTACACAGAATCTTTTGTAGTACTACACAGAATCATTTGTCGTACTACACAACATCTTTTGTAGTACTACACAGAATCTTTTGTCGTACAAAATACTGCTTTTTAAATGAAATTTCTAATTTTTCGTATGGTCTTGTGAATTTTGTCGTTCTAAGCTTCATATCATGTCGTACGAGTCTCTGCATCTGTGATTTTTGATAAACTGTAAGTTAGGGTTTTCTGATTCTAATCTGAGATTTTATAACACTAACCCTGACTGGTTTATGAGATGTTTGCAGCCTAACTCTTTTATGTAGGATGCTTGTCAAAGACAAAATTCAAAACAATGACTACTAATGGATCTATTTTGCAGGTTGCCTAAGGATTCAACAAAAAAATTTGTGTATTCTTTAAGATTTTTAGACACATTTCAATTTGGGCTTAAAGAAATGAACTATCATGTCTTATGTGTCTTTGATGATAGGCGAGTATGCTCTCACCTTTCTTAGGTGATCAGAAAGCTAGACTCATCTTTTTGCTTTCATTAGTGCATCTCTTTAGTAAGCCTGCCCTCCCGAGGAGTTATTAACTCTTAGCCATTAAGGCCGGTGAGAGGGGAATGACCTAAGTGGGAACGGCTAATGCTAAGTAATCCAACCCACTATAAAATAAATATGTTTTTGATGAAAATCAAAGCAGCGACAGTGCTCGGGAATAGCTCTCCTCCTTTGGGTATATCAAACCTTGGTTTTCAAGGCTGGGAGACCTCTTAATTGAGTTTATACCTCGACGCACTGAACAGATCCCTTACTAGTGCTGGTTAAAATAGAAGCTACCCATTTCACCTCCGAAAGGGTGATAATCTTTGTGCAAGAGAGATAGTAACTCTCCCAAGACACTTGCCATATCGTGCCCCCATTAGCGTTTGGAGTCAGATAATACGACGTTGAGAATCCATTGCGTGAGACTCAGCGGCCGTATTCTGATTAGCTATTGGGTGTGTACCTAAGTCAGCAAGCAAAGGTTTTCGTTCTCAGCCAACTTCCTTAGGGTTTAGCTTGATTGGAGTCATTTATCACATCGTGTGTTTGCTGTGTATTCATCCCTAAATTGCAAAATCAGACACTTAAAACTGGAAAACCAAAGTAAAATATCAAAATTTAGTGATCAAAACTCAAACAAGCAAACAATTTTTATCACTGCTCAAATACATGTCGTACGAGTCAGAAGTCTCTGTCATATTTTTTGATCCTTTATTGTACGAGTCAGGAGTCTCTGTCGTATTGCTGGATCTTCTGTCGTATGAGTCAAGGTTCTATGTCGTACGAAAAACTGATGTTCACATGAAGTCACTAGTCTGTCGTTATGTTTTGTATCTCTTTTCGTCCTAAGCTGAATCTTATGTCGTACGAAACTCTGCATCTATCAGTTCAAAGCTGTGTCATGCATGCCTGTTTCAGCTTTATCATTTCTGCCTGATCAATTTGCAGTAAGCATAAACACCTGTTATCTGTAAATCTATGCTTAAATTGTCTGCTTGGTTTGCTTGGTCAAGTTATCACTCGTTAAAATTAGACTTTAGAAAACATACACCTCAAGATTTTCAAGTGCTTACCCCCAACAAGTTCAAGATCTAAACATCTCAAAGTGCATTATCACCCTCTTTGGTAAACTGATCACTCAAACATAGTTTCTCATCAGGATTAATCATCCTTTATCATGAAACTAAAATGTTTGGTCAGGATAATCTTGTCCCACATCGTAGGATATATCATTCCTACTAGACTTGGTTCTTATCAATCATCATCATTGCACTCCTAAACAGAAGATCGGAAAACTTGCAAACTTTTAAACATTTGAATCCTCTTTTAGTGTCATATCACTCTATTGCCTTGAAATTGACAATTGCTCACTTACCCAAAACAACCTTTTGGACAATCAAATCCTAAACAAAATAACACACGTGTATGCCCGTTCTAACTAGAGCTCAGAGACGAAAGATCGCAGAGATGGAAATCGAAACATTGGAAACAAACATAACCATGGAACATGAAAATGAAGTAGAAGTCGAAGGCGAAATAACAAAACAAAACATCAGAGACATCAAAAAAGATCCCCAGTTCGACAAATTTATGCAAAGATTATTGGAGGAAGAAAAAGAAAAATACTTTCTAATGCTAGCCAAATCTGGTGCTACACTTCCCCAAGATTTTGATGTGAATAAATTGACACAAAAGAAAAGTGACCCTCCTCATAATAACGAACAATACGAGGACATCTTTGGTCTCCACATGAATGAAACATCAATTCCCAATACCACCAGGACCAATGAAGAAACTGACATACCTAGAAGAGATGAAGTAGAAATCTTGAATAATGTTCAATTCAATGAGGATACAAGAAGAGCTAGAGATGAAACAAGAAGAGATCCCAATCCTCCTAGGATGCAAAATCATGGTCATGGAAGAACAAATCATGTCGATAATCCTATCATGACTCTTACACAACAACCGCAAGCAATGCAAACACAAATCCAAGAGATGCAAAGAGGAAATGTTAGATGATATTCACTTCAAGAAATATGTCCTTATCCTTTTGACATAAATCTAAACATGATACCATTTCCAATAGGTTTTGAAACTCCGAGATATGAAAAATTTGATGGAAGCTCTGATCCTCAAGATCATATAAGAGAATTTTGTACCAGGAGTATGGAGTTTGCACATGAAGATACCTACTTAATGAGACTATTTCCGAAAAGCTTAACGGGACTAGCTATGGAGTGGTTTTCCAAACTTGCACCCGGAATAAGATAATTTTCATAGTTGGTGGATAAGTTCATTTCACAATATTCCTACAATATACAACATGAAGTGACCATGCTAGACCTCTGTAACACTAAAGAAAAAAGTGGAGAACCCTTCATGACATTCTTACAACGATGGAGACGCCTAGCATCACGGTATCCTCGCACATTACCAGAGTACGAAAAAATGGATATATTCATTGACAACTTAAATGATCAAATGAGTTATTACTTAAAAATGCAAGGAAATCAAAGCTTTGGAAAAATGGTTGATAATGGAATCAGAATGGAGGAAGCTATGATAAAGAAAGGCCGTATGAGATTCATTCGTTGTATGTCCATCCATAGTTATTACACCATTATCAATTAAGTCTTGTATGACATGTTTTAACTTTTGACAATTATCTATGAGATGTCCTTTGTTTCGATGGAAATTGCAATACTGATTATCGTTCCACCATGGTGGTTTGATTTGAGGTTCGTAATTCCTTTCTTCTGGTAAAGTGATCAATTTGTTTGCGAGAAGTGTCTTTAGTGCTGATCCCAAGGGTTCACCAATGTTTGTGAATTGTCTTCGAAAGAAAGTTTTGATAGTTGCTCTTTGGTGATTGTTGTTTTGTTGTGCTGCTACTGAGTGAGTAGATAAATTGAAAACCAGTTGCTTTGGTTTCACATTGTTGTTATCTACTATTCCATCATTGACGACATTTCAATTTTTATTCCAAAACTTTGGCTTCTCATTGTGATTGTTGTTATTGTTGTTGTTAGGGGGATGGACTCCTTCTTTGTATGGAGCACATGAGGCAGTATGGTTAAGGAAATTGCTAGCTGGACTATTTGGGAAACCCCTAGACCCCACTATTATTCACTGTGATAATCAAAGCTGCATCAAACTTTCTATAAATCCAGTCTTTCATAATCCATCCAAGCATATAGAAATCCCATACCATTACATAAGGGATATGGTAGACATAGATGTTATTGAATTGACCTACATCAGCACTGAAGAGAAAAGTGCCAACATATTCACCAAACCTCTTTCAAAATTGAAAGTGGAATACTTTAGAGGTAAACTTGGTATGACTAAATTATAATGGAAATTTATGATATTAATATGATTCATATGTAATTTGATATATTCATGAATATCTTGGATGCCATATTGCATGTATGTGCTATGTCATGAAAGGTGACAATATTTCATGTGATGTAAGTGTAAGGTCGCTATTGTAAGGTGATGACTTTCACAATAGCCTGATCTGTTGTCAAGATTGACAACATTAAGTTGTTGTCCCGGAATGTGCAAGAAATATTGATACTAAATTTTTCTATGATGAATTATCGAATTGTTACCATTAAATGGTTGTTCCCAAATATGTCAAAAATTATGATAACTATCATATCATGATTGACTACATTAATTTGTTGTCCCAGAATGTGCCAGATATCATGATACTAAAATTATTTCACCTATGATAATGACAATGTTACAATTGTCACTAGAATCAAGGTTGTAATGTGATAAGACTTCAAGTAGTTGTTGTCCCAGAGTGTTGGATATCAGATAATCCATATATCCTTGAGTTATGAAGTATTTCACTAGTAAGTGTTACTGAGTGAATGATCATGTCAAATGAATATGTATATTTAGAAGGTTGTTCCTTAAAAATCAATTATGAAATTCAGTCCTCTTTTTCTAAGAGGGAGTGTTAAGGATATAGATTCATTCAGATTGAAGCAATCTGTATATGCGCGCACACACACACACACAATATATATATATATATATATATATAAAATAATCGATTTGGTTTAGAATAATCTTGATAACCATCAGGGTCGAATTAGTTAGTGAGCCCGAGCACCATCATTGTTAACTAATGAACATTAGCAGTGAACAAGGGATGGAGGGTCATGTCCCCGTAGGGTCATGACTCTATGTGACATAAGCCACGTAGAAGTCATGCCCCTAGGTGGACATGACTCTCCATCCTTACATATGCAAAGACGTCGACAACTTGCTGGTAATTGAAATCAATAATTGTGGCAATCTCACGACCTAGCAAGTTGTTGACATTATCGTAGAAGATTAATATAACAGTTATATAGATACGCAGTGCAGGAAAACATATTCATTGCAGTGATCTCATTAAAGTCCATCCTTCTTAAATATTATCAAATTGTTATCTTCTCTATCTCTGGTCTAGATTCCTTAACACAAGTAATGTGGATGACTGTAAAAGCACAACCGGTGGAGATTTTATACTTGGAGGAAGATTAGTGGCATGGACGAGCAAGAAACAAACTTATGTTTCTCAATATACAGCAACTAAAGCTGAGTATGTAGTTGTATCCATGAATTGCATGTAGGCAATATGGATGAGACATGTGCTAGAAGGATTCAAGATAGATATGTTAGAACCAGTGACTATCTATTGTGATAATACAAGTGCAATAAATATGTCTAAGAATCTTGTACTTCATGCTAGAACCAAGCACATTGAATTAAAGTATCACTTCCTAAGGGAAATAGTTCAAGAAAAGGAGGTGAAGATGAAATATGTGAAGAGTAAAGATCAGTTAGCTGATATCTTTACTAAGCCCTTATCGAAGGCTACCTTTGAGTTTCTTAGAGGTAAACTAGGGGTTAGACCCCTACACCGAAAAAACTAGAATGATGGAGATCCATCAATCCTGTGGATTTCATGTTTATTTTTCACTAAGGATTGATGAAGGTGTAGGCTACTCCTTTGGGGGATCGAGTCTGATGTAAAGTTCTGATTCAATGCTCTGTTATAGTTTTTCTGATGTATGTAGTAGAGATGATGGAAGAGGTAGCAACAAAATTGAAGACATGTGATGCATCTTTGGCATTGTTGTCAAAGGGGGAGAAGAAATGAATAGGAAATCAAATATGGCAGACATGTGAGAAGTTGAAGATCGGATTGAGTGAAGCATTGGTTAAGGGGGAGATGACAAAAGGAGAACCGACAGATGATGTTACTCTGATTGTATATCTTATTAGTGTTGCCATAAATGCCAAAGGGGGAGATTATTGGCATTTGGCATAATTGATACAGATGAGGCGATGTAGTTGAAGATGGTTGACTACACTGGTAAAGGATAGAAGTCTATTTGTGATGAAAACATTGAGATTCTATGAATAGATGACATGATTAATTATTTGTGTTATCATTGTTGGAAACTACTATGAAATGAAGTTTAATGATGTTCCTGATGTCTTGTTTTGTCATCTAAGAAATTTGGTTTACCGGAAGATAGGGTTTATCGACAATGAGCTAAAGTCTGTGAAATAGGAATTTAACTGGTAAAGTAGAGTTGTTTTGATTGGATTGGTCAATTGTCGATGATTGGTGATTTGCCATTTGGATGGTGAAAATGTAACATGGAAAGATGTATATGACTGGAACTAGAACTTGTGGAGATTACTAGAAGGCGTGTTTCAAATTTCTAATGAAGTTTTGCTAAAGTTTTAGTAGGGTTTAAAGACCGGTGAAGAAATCATCAAACCGGTAATGATTTTTGTTATGATGATGATCGATGACGAGTTTACATGAAGTTGGTAACATGGTACAACCCGCGTGAAAGATTTAATTGTTGTTTTGGCACGATTCAAGGAATATTTTCTTGGGAATCAAGGAAATGCTTAGTAGAGTGTTTGAGGATACAGATCGGATTTCCATGATGGGTTATGATCAAACAATGATTGATATTGCATTGTAATTTGTTGTAATGATCTGTATAACGATCTGTGATGATCTCGTATGATCTAATAGTAAATTCATGATGTAGTTAGGTTTTGTGGCTGACCTAGTTGAGATGGCTATTTAGGATGACATAGTTGATGTTTATTATGTCGGTAGTCTTAGAGAATGTCTCAAGCCATCCAAGTGAAGTGTGAGATCTACCTGAGAGTTGAAAAGTGTTGTGTATAAATGGAACCGATCAAGCAATAAGAGAAGTGAAAGTGATGAATCATTCTTTCATTGTTGTTCCCTAACAGTTGCAAGATGTTAAATCCCTTAATCGAGTAGGTTCTAACAGGCCAGCTCTCAAAAGAGTTTTAAATCCTATCACAAGGTTGATCCTAATAAATCATCAAGCTCCTAACTAGGCTGCAAGATAAATCCCCTAACCAGGTGACTCCTAACAGGGTCTGCTCCTAATTGAGAGTATCGTAAGCTCCTAACAAGGCGTACTTTGAAAGAGTACAAATATTTGTGGGTTCCAACTCCCACCGTGGTTTTTTCCTATTTGGGTTTCCACGTCAAAAACTTATGGTGTTCATGTGGAATATTTTTCATGTGATATTCTTGTTTATATTTCATTTCATGCATTATTTCTAAGACATCGGTTATGATGTTTTATCAGAAGTTTATCACAGGTTACCTGTACTGATAAGAAGTTGTTTGAGAAAGTATTTGATCTTATTGATAAGGTTAATGAGTTGGTAAATGATCAAGTTTTTTTTCTTAGATCTATGTTTTTTTGCAGATTTTTCTAACCCTATATTGCTATTTTGTAAAACAATTTGGAGAATAACCTTGTGCAGCTAGGGTTTTGGACACAAAATCAAGATCTTGGAGAGATTCGATCATATCTCATAAACGGCTTGGAAATTTTGCACCAAATTTTTTTTGCAGGTTGAAGAAAGTATCAGGAGCTCTCAATCCAAAATTTAGAATTTTTGGAGCAAATTTTCAATTTTTAGAAATTTTCTATGATTTTTCATAAAAAATTTATTTTGAGAGCAAATGAGAGAATTTTTTGGATTTTCTTACATTTTTGGAAATCTCTCATAATTATACACAGGATCTGTTCTTTGTGAATTTAATTTTGATGCAAAATATTTCCCTAAAAATCAGATCTTTAAAAATTAGGGTTTTATTTATTTTGATTAGATCTCACAAACGGATTTGAATTTTTCCATAAAATGTTTTTTGCAAGTTGGGAACAGTATCAGAAAGATTCAGTAAAAATTTCAGATTTTTTGGATCGATTTTGCATTTTATATGAATTGTTTATGATTTTTCATAAAAAATTAATTTTGAGAGAAAATTAGCGAATTTTTTGGATTTTCTTACATTTTTGGAAATCTCTCAGAATTATACACAGGATCTGTTCTTTGTGATTTTAAATTTGATGCAAAATCATTCTTCAAAAATCAGATCTTTGAAAATTAGGGTTTTACATTATTTTACTCATATCTCATAAACTGCTTGCATTTGTTGCAGGAAATTTTTTGTGCAGGTTTGGAAGGTCATAAAGACTCTCCAGTAAAAATTTCAGATTTTTTGGATCGATTTTGCATTTTATATGAATTTTTTATGATTTTTCATAAAAAATTAATTTTTGGAGCAAATTAGCAAATTTTTTGGATTTTCTTACATTTCTGGAAATATCTTGAAATTTTACAGGTGGTCTTTTTTTTATGATGAATCAGGTCTTTGAATTGGTCAACAAAACGCATTGTTGAAGGCCCCTATTTCACAAAGTCTTTTGGATCTAAAATTTACCTAACTTGTGTGCTTGCAGGAAGGGGTGATCATTTGAAACAATCCAAACTACTAATAAATCTTTGTTGCAGGTCCTTGGCAAGGTTTTTTGGATTTTTATTGTGTGCCTTGTTTTCATAGACTAGCAAACACTTCAATTGGTGCACTAAAATTGAATCATTGTCTTTTGTGTCTTGAGCAATAGGCTCTTTTTGTTTAATCTTTAGAGGGCCTGTCTTCCCGTGTGGTCATTAGGACTACTAGTGAGAAGAGAACGACCCAAGTGGTAGCGAGGAAGACCCACCTCATCCAAACCACTATAATCAAATGTATTCATGGTGAAAACTATGAATAACGTGTGCTGATTAGTTCATACCGACACTATGTCTCCCCATAAACCCGTTTGATCAAATTTATTTGATCATTTGTAGGGCGTAACCCCTACCGGCTGGGAGCCTTCTGTATTTACAGAGCTGAAAGTGCCGCATGTATGGCCACACGAGCGGATGCCCTTACTAGCACCTTTTTGTTTTAGAGGCCCAAATCTTTCTAGTTGTTGGGGCAGGAGGTCGGACCTCTGGTAGCGGCCCACACACATACGATTCTTAGTAGAGATACAAAGTTCGCCATGGGGACTGATGCTTGGCTGACCCGAGAAGTGAGTGCCGAGGGTGGAGCCAGTGAGGTCAAGCATCTAAGTATCCGCTCTGAATAGCGTAGCCTCGGGGGTAAAACCCCATGTGGGATCAACAACTATTGTCTTGGCCAGCCATAAGAATTGTGCTTGACTTATGCTAAACATTCAAACAATCAAGACCAAACAACAAAACATTGTGTCTTTTGTGTCTTCAAGTGTATGCAAAACAATTTTACATCAAACAACACACTTTTCTTGGAGTCATTGTCAGTCTAAACACTTGCAAACATTGAGTCCTCATCAACATTGTGTCCTCTTGTCACGAAAAATAGTCAAACATTCAGATTTGGTCACAACCAAAAACTTCACAAATTGGAAAAATTTCACAGTCCAACAAACAAAAGAAATCAGTTTCGGCATACTTGAGCTTCCTAGGTTGTCTCTTCAGATTTCATCTAGCATTCAGCCTATTCTAAGGTCTCACATAGTCGATCATTGCTTCACATCTCATTTTACATTCATACTTGTCTAAACTTGAGTCAAAAGGTCACTTGCTAGTCCTCATCATACTTTGTCAACACACTACATACAACTACACTTTGCTAAGTGGTCCCTCATCAAGGTTTCTTACCTTTGGGTCTCATTTGGTCTTACTTAGAGTCAAGGTCAGCTTACCTCATCAAGAGAAACTATCCTCTCTTTGGAAGTCACACCTACTCTACTACTTACATACTTGGTCTTACACTTTGGACATTGCAAGTACACCTAAGATTCATTTACACTCCATACAACTCTTGGTCTTCCATACTCTTTTCATTTTTCATCTAGTCTCTCACATCTTGGTCTAACACCTAGTTCATGGTTGAAACCCGCCTTCAAAAATCTAGGAGAATAGCTAAAGAAGCTCAAGAATCCGCAAACATGAGTTCTTATGAGTATGACAATGATCTATTCTACAATCCTGAGCACACTACATTACCAGACATGAATGTTTATAGAAACAATCCAAATGTGGAAAGCGCAAATGCTATAAACAACAATACTACACACAATGACAATGTTGACAACTCTTCAATACTATCAGCAGACATACAAGAATCCATAATGGATCCTCAATTGATTGGTTGAAGAGATAATGAAGAGAGATCGTCAATACTTTTTAAACATGATGGCACAAAGTGGAGCTAAAATACCGCATGATTTTGACTTATCTCAACTTATGGAAAGTCGACCCTCACAACAAGCTCAACCCAACATGGATCAAAGGAGACCAAATAGTGGAGGAAATAGAGGACCGAATATGATGCCTGAGTCACCATCAGTTCTGCTTCAAAAACCGGCAATCCCACATACACAAGCTCAAACATATGATACTTACATTCAAAGACCATCATGGAGGCCCTATGCTCAAACACATGCTCAAGATATGGGTCAATCAAGACAAGTGGATACTCAAGGACATCCTCAAAATTTTGACACAAGGAGACCTCATGTCAAAATTGGGGGCAACACAATGGAAAACGAAAGACCTATTGAATATGGTTTATACACACAAAATAGATATGGGGTCCCTCAACAAGAAGTTATGCCAAGTGCTCCATACATGTCGCAACAATATAGACCTCCATATGGACATGTCTACGATCAGTATCATCCATACATGCAACAAGCTCCTCCTCAAATGGGTGTTTCAAACATGGGGTATGCTACAAGAAATCAATCTCCTCCCAAAAATAATTTGGAGCAACAAATTAGAGATCTACAAAAGAAAGTGGAGGACATGAGTACATCCAAACCTACATACACTATGAGAGATATATGCCCTTATCCCTTCGATAAGAGCATTCCAATGCCTCCATTTCCTCCACACTTTGTAACACCAAAGTTTGACAAATATAGAGGGAGAGGAGACCCCAAGGCACACATAAGACAATTCTTCACAGCTTGCATTGAGGTAGCAGCAGAAGAAACATACTTGATGAGGTTGTTCCCACAGAGCTTAGGTGACCAAGCTATGGATTGGTTTTCTCAATTACCTCCTGGTATTAAGTCATGGGGCGACTTAGCAGAGGCATTCATTCAGCATTTCTCTTACAACATTGAAACAGATGTCTCAGTTACTACCTTGTGCAATGCGAAACAAAAGGAAGGAGAATCTTTCGCAACATTTTTACAAAGATGGAGAAACTTAGCTAGTAGATGCTCTTGCGAAATCCCGCAAAAACAAATGGTGGAAATGTTCACACAAAATGTTAACAAGGCTATTGGCTATGATCTCAGAAAAGCTTGTTTGTCTACATTCAAGGATGTCATTGAAAAGGGCCTAGCAACAGAAAAGGTCTTAATTGAACAAGGAGTTATCAAACTATTCAAAGAAAACAAAGAGGACTTCAAAGGAAAGGACAAACCAAAATTTTGGAACAAGAACAAGAACACAGTTAATGATGGTGTTGTTGATGCCAACACAGTGAGACCAAAGTTCATCTTTTCTGGATCAAGTTCTACCAACAATCAAGTGAACAATCAAACAACTTCAAAACCACGAAGGAAGTACACTCCATTGGGAGAACCACTTGAATCAGTATTCAAAAAGCTTGTAGCAAACAAAGTGATCATAGTTCCAGATTTTCCTCCATATGAACCAAAGGTCAAACCGAATTGGTGGAATGATGATGAATATTGTGAGTTTCATAAGAGCAAGGGTCACAAGACAGGTAATTGCCATCGATTGAAAAACATTGTGCAAGATCTCATTGACAGAGGAGATATAGAGATTGAGGGACATTCATCTAACCAAGAGCATGAGGTGTTTAAGGAACCATTCCCAAAACATGACAAAGGAAAAGGCAAAGTCATAGATGATCAAGCCAATTACACTAGAGCACCTTACAATTATGATTCTACCATCAATCACATCTCAATGGACAATCATATCTCTACCATTACTATCAAAAATAAAAATCCTGAGAATCCTCCTCAACGACCTAAAATTGTCCTAAAGGGTGTGGGATCTTCATCCGAAGCTACCTTTGAATGTCATGTTACAACCCGTCGAGGTAAGATTACATTGTCAGGTGCCTCCACTAAGAATACCAATTCTTCATCAACCAAGCTTGAGTACGATCTTGTAGAACAACTAGGGAAGACACCTGCACTCATCTCCATTCTTGAGCTCTTACGTATATCTCCTGCACATAAAGCCATCCTCGACAAAATCTTGAGAGACACTGTTGTCCCTACTGATCTGAACGTGGACCAGTTTCAAGCCATGGTGGGATACCTATCCGTTCCACATTCCCTCACATTCACAGAAGCCGATGATGCCTCCATAAGTCAGCCTCATAATGCACCTCTACACATTGAAGCCTTCATACATAAACACCGAATAAAGCGAGTCCTGATAGATGGAGGAGCAGGTCTTAATATTTGTACATTGAGCACCATCAGACAATTGGGATATTCTGACAAAGCTGTGAATTCTACAAACCAAATCACTATTAAGGCTTATGATGATGAAGAGCGTTCGTCCAAGGGCACGGTCATCTTACCACTAAGAATAGGGCTAGTCACAAAGGACGTGGTTTGTCAAGTCCTGGATCTAGACCTCACGTATAACATATTGCTAGGACGTCCGTGGATTCATGAAATGAGGGCAGTCCCATCAACATACCACCAATGCATTAAGTTTCCTCATAATGGAGTCGAGGTAACGGTCAATGGTGATCCAAATCCATTCATATATTGCAATAACTTGAGATCACATACTGAGACTATCATTCCCAGCAATCGTGAGGCTACTCCTTCTTCAGCATATATTGATCCTGAGTCATTAAAGCCCTCGACATCCAAACAAGGTGAACTTAGAGCCAAGTTTCAAGACAAAGGCATGGGAGAATACACTTTGAATCAAACAATGTTCTTACGACAAGTCATGACCTCTCCCAAGGAATATGGGAGGCCACATCCTAATAAGCAAATCTCCATCATGCTACTCAAATGGGATCCTACCGTCTTTCAAAAATGGGGCGAACTAGAGGAAGAAAATTTATATAAAATGCTATATAAGGACGCTGAAGAGGATACACATGATCAAATTATAATACCCTGTGAGAACTATGGCAAAGGTTTCAAAATTCTGCAAAGATTCGGGTATGATGGAAAAAGTCCTCTTGGACTACGCAAAGAAGGTGTCATGGAGCCTTTACAACCTGAGCTAACTACAAGAAGGGAACGCTCCAAGGGGCTTGGTTTTCTAAATCCCAAGATTCAAAATAAAAGAACAAAACAGATATGGCGAGTCAAAGTGGCTGAAGTTCAACAAGAAGATGACTATTCTACAGATTCCAACGAATGGGAATGGGGTTCAGACAAATCCTCCAGCGACTATGAGCTCAACGAGACATTTAGAGAGCCAGAGGAACCTACAGAGGAGGAGGAATTTTACAAGAAATTCAGAGTTGGTCAAGAACTGACCCATAAGGATCCCGCACAGTCGACGTTTCAAGGCCCTAGGTCAAGATCACATAGGATGAGGACACCTGTCCCTGAGGGTGCTACTAGTGATAATAATTTGGACTCACTCACGATCGAAACTGATGAGGAGAGTGCCATTGACGACCTCGATGACTATCTGGACATACCTGAATATAACCACATCTTCACTATTAGCCTTGCGGACTCTAAAAACACTAAAGACCTTCCCCTCGTTCACCCCCAACTCATTGACTGGGATCAGGATGGACCAGCACAACTTGATACATTTCAAAATGATGAAGCTATTGTTGATTATCTTGGCATTCGCGATGATCTTCCTCTTGGAGACCATAAAGCAGGATACGCCATAGAGCTTAATAACATGGCATACTTTGGTGAGGGTGTCGGGCCTTCTAGTCGCAAAAATGTGAAAATAAAAACAAAACAAGGGTCTTATGGCGAAAACCACACTGTGGCGCTATCTGACTCCGAAAAAGTAAAAAGAAAGGACATATCTGAGGGTGAAAACCTCTCTGAGGCGCCCGAAGATGGAAGGCTTGACATTCTCCCAACATCATACGAGGAAAAATCATCCATGTTGGTAGAGGAGACTATAAAGACAAACATTGGTACAACAGAGGTTCCACATAACATATTTTTGGCTCAATCATTGACAGAGGCCGAGAAAGCAAGATTCATAAGCTTCTTTAAGGAACGACAAGTCAACTTCGCATGGTCTTATGCTGATATGCCTGGACTAGACCCGGATTTAGTAATGCATCATTTAACAGTCAAACCGGGGGCAAAACCAGTAAAGCAGAAATTGAGGAAAATGCATCCACAAGTGGCATTATTAGTCAAGGCAGAGCTGGAGAAATTACTGGATGTCGGATTCATACGCCCAATTGATTATCCCGAATGGATTTCCAACTTAGTACCTGTTAGCAAACCAGATCACAGCATCCGAATATGTACAGACTTCAGGGATATCAACAAGGCTTGTCCAAAGGACGATTTCCCATTACCAAACATTGATTTAATTGTTGATCTCACAGTAGGCCATGAGATGTTATCCTTAATGGACAGATTTTCTGGATATAATCAAATCAGGATAGCACCCGAAGATCAACATAAAACATCATTTACTTGTCCATGGGGAACCTTCTGCTGGAATGTCATGCCCTTTGGGCTGAAAAATGCAGGTGCCACGTATCAACGAGCTATGACTACTATCTTCCATGATCTCATGCACATAACCGTGGAAGATTATGTTGACGATCTTTTGGTTAAATCAATAGACAGAAATACACACTTGGACATACTTTCAGTCGCTTTTGATCGGTTGGAAAAGTACAAGGTAAGACTAAATCCTAAGAAATGTGTCTTTGGAGTAACCTCCGGGAAGCTCCTAGGATTCATTGTGTCTAAAAGAGGAATAGAAGCTGATCCAGCAAAAGTTAAGGCTATCTTGGACATGCCGCCACCCAAGAATATCAGTCAACTTCAGTCTTTACAAGGGAGACTCCAATCCATACGAAGATTCATAGCACAACTTGCAGATAAGTGTAACCCTTTCCAGCACCTGCTACACAAAAACATCAAGTTCAAATGGGATGAGAACTATCAACAGGCTTTTCAGGCGCTCAAAGACTATCTTTTGAACCCACCAGTTTTGATGCCACCAATTCCAGATCAACCATTGCTACTTTACATATCAGCTACTCCAACAGCACTGGGGGCACTCCTAGCACAGCAAATACCTGACGGTAAGGAAAAAGTAGTCTACTATATCAGTCGCACATTGGTGGGATATGAGCTGAACTACACACCAATTGAGCGTGCATGTCTCGTTGTGGTCTTTGCTTCACAAAAATTACGACATTATATGCTCACTCACAAGACTAGGTTGATTGCCAGAATTGATCCACTAAAATATCTTCTCAACAAAGCTACACTTACTGGGCGGCTAGCCAAGTGGGTAATGATCTTGAGTGAATTCGACATTGAATACGTGGACAGAAAAGCTATAAAAGGACAAGCAATTGCAGATCAATTGGCAGATGCTCCCATGATAGATGATGTTCCTCTACAGTCAGAATTTCCAGATAAGTCCATTCTAACGATATCACCTGCAAAGCCATGGCAACTATACTTTGACGGCTCATACACACAGCATGGGGCAGGAGCGGGTATACTCTTTATAACTCCTCAAGGCGATTCTATACCAAAGTCATACCGCTTATCATTTCCTTGCACCAACAATATAGTGGAATACGAGGCATTAACAACTGGGCTAAGAATTGCAGTTCAATGGAAGATCCAAGAACTTCGTGTTTTTGGGGATTCTCAACTTGTCATACGTCAAGCAATTGATGATTATCAAACAAAAGATGAAAAGCTAATGCCTTACAAACAACTGGTAGATGAGCTGAAACAGCACTTTGCAAAGATAGAGTTTGAGCAGATACCAAGAGAACAGAATCGCGCTGCTGATGCCATGGCTACGATTGCTTCGCTCATTGATCTACCGCAAAATGAGACCTGCTATGAATTCCTGGTAGACAACCTGCTGATTCCGTCATATGAGATCACTCCTACAGAAATGATATGTGTTGTTGGTCCTGAATCCCAGTTATATGGTTCCATATTCACATACCTTCGCGACAATATCTTACCTCCCGATCTATCGAACAACCAACGCCGCACTTTCATTCGCCAATCCTCCCGATACGTTATCCTAGCTGATATCCTATACCGACGAGGTCTAGATGGCACCCTTCTTAGATGTTTAGAGAGTGACGAAGCTCAGATTGCATTATGAGAAGTGCATGAAGGGATATGTGGTCCACATACTAGTGGTCCTACCTTGGCCAAGAAACTCATCAGGACTGGATACTACTGGCCTACTATGGAAAAAGATGCATATCAGTTTGTTAAGAAGTGTAAGCAGTGTCAAATTCATGGAGACCTCATACATGCACCAGCACAGGAACTACAACCACTTGCATCTCCTTGGCCCTTTTGTCAATGGGGACTCGATCTCATAGGCAAGATTCACCCTCCTTCTTCCAATGGACATAAATTCATTATCACAGCCACAGAGTATTTTACAAAGTGGATTGAAGCCGTGCCTCTCACACAAGTTACTGGGAAACAAATTGCTACTTTCATTCTGAACTACATCATTTGCCGATACGGGATCCCTACTTCCATTATTACCGATAACGGGCGTCCTTTCAAGAATCAGGATGTTCGTGAACTTTGTGAGCGCTTCCATATCTCTCATCGTTTCTCCACACCATACTACCCCCAAGGTAATGGCCAAGCTGAGGCGTCTAACAAAACAATTCTTAAAATCCTTAAAAAGACAGTCGACGACGCTGGCCGTAACTGGCATGTCCAACTCAATCCTGCACTTTGGGCCTACCGCACAAGTGTCCGCACACCTACAGGAGCTACACCCTACTCACTTGTTTACGGCTCTGAAGCCATCTTGCCTATTGAGGTCGAGTTACCTTCTTTATGAGTCTCCTTGAGAAACGTAATCAACGATGAAGACTACAGGGTCTCTCGCTTACAAGAATTAGAACTGCTGGAGGAACGAAGGCACACTGCTTTTAACCATCTCAAGGCTTACCAACAACGAATGAGTCGCAGCTACAATCACAAAGTTAAGCCTTGCACATTTGAGGTAGGTGACTTAGTACTCAGAGAGAACCCCAAAAATCAGCAAGACAGAGATAAAAAGGGCAAGTTCGAACCAAACTGGCTTGGTCCTTACATCATTACAGCGGTATATGGATCTGGGGCATATCAGCTCTCAACTACAGAAGGTGAACCCTTGGAGGATCCTATCAACAGCATGCACCTTCGCAGGTTCTACACATAAGCTCTTCGGAACATCCTAATTCAAAAATACAAAAAAAAATCAAAAATTTCAAAAATACAAAAAAAAACTATAAAACAAAAAAATCGTTACTTGGTGAAAACCTGGCAAACAGGTGCCTTGTGACAACAAAAAAATTGAAAAAATCAAAAAAAAGTAAAGAGAAATAATTTCGTCCAATGGTGAAAACCACTTCGGTGGTGCCCTGGGCAAGTACCATGGTGAAAACTGGGTCACCAGCGCCATGTGTAGAGACATTGCTCCTCCCTCCTTTAGGATTCTCTTCATCCTTTCACTTTGCACACACTCACAACCTATTCATTCACAATAAACTTACCCAGTCCCATCATGGCTTGTTATTGATCTACCTAAGATTGGTTAGCCATCCACAACCCTCCCTTTTCACATCCCTTTCCATCCATAATAAATCGGATCCTATCTGTGGCTAAGGCAAAATCCTACGTCTTGTAATGGGTGTGGAACTGAGAACATCACATGTTTCGAGGAGTACAGTTTCTTCCAGCTTTCTTCAAGTCTATTCGCGCACAATCCGCAATAAAGCAACATCTGCATCGCCAGTCCACAATAAAGTTCCATCTTCTCCACAATAAAGTATCAGTTTCATGGATTCAGTCAGTTTCAGATGAGACACAGCAACAACAATGAGCTTCAACAAAATCAAATCTTTCAACAGACTCAGACAACATATGGTTCAGTGTTAATCTATCCTTTTTGTGAAAGTGAACATTGTGACCACAATCAAACATGACTTATACAAGTGACAAGAGACACTAAACTTGAGGACTACAGTGGATGTTGGTGTCGAGTCTTGGTTTTCTTTTGATTTTATCTTTTTGGTGACATGTCTTTTAGCTTTTCCAGGATGTCTTTGACTAGATATTCTATCTCCAGGATGTCTTTGACTAGAAAGGCGAGGATGGGGTATCGTCACCTATTTGCATTTGCTGTTTGTCGATTGTCTTTTAGTAATGCTATGACTTGTCCAAGGATATGAGGACACTGTGAGTCTAGTATGAAATGGGGCATTCCTTGTTTGTGACTGTCTTATCTCCATGCAAACAGGTACAATGACTTTCTGGGCCGAACATATGCCTCGATTGTCATAACCTACTTGCCATAATAAAGCTCAATGATGATAACGCACAAGAAGCTCTTTCACGTTCATATCTTCTGTCTTCCATCCCCCTTTCTTGATTGACTTCCATTGTCCTTCTCGAGTCCGCGTAGCTCGCTATCACATGACTGAGTATAATGACACACCAAAAACATTTGCATTTCATATAGTTACACCTGCATTATCACATATAAGCATTTCATACATACATATAGATATCACAATTGCATCACATTCTGCATACAACACATGTTAGCACATCTCACATTTTCACTATGTAAATAATCATTTGCATTATCATATTCATTTGCATTACATACATTCACATTTGCATCATGCATCACATATACAACATAAAAGAACAAAAATATATTGCATTGCATCATATAAGCATCCATATCATAAAACATGTATCACATAAGAACATTTCATCACATAAGGTACACATGCATATAGCTGCCGCAAAAATGGATCATCTCTCATATATAATCAAAAGTGTCATGATACAATGATGTTAAAAGAATCATATGGCTACAAAATCACCCGCAGGTGTCTACAATACAAAAATGGTACAATACTGATACATAGGGAGCCCTCTAAGGCTATGATGAACTCCCTCCCTTGAAGCTGCCTGGCCTCGACGGAGTTTGAGCCCTAGAAGGACCCACCCCAAGATCAACTCTCCTGGCCCCTGTGTCCCCTGCAGCCACCCCTCGTGTCATCCTATCCAGATAGAGGAACCCACTGATAACTCCTGTCAACACTATTGGTAGTGCTAATCCTGTCCATGTCATGGTATCCCATGCCACATGTCCCACCCTCATCTCTAGTCCTGGATCCTAGAACACTCGTCTTAGTGCATCCCTATCTCCATCTCGATCATAGGGTACTAACTCCCCATCAATCAGTATCCATAGAATCCTATATACATCCTCCAAGGTGACTGTCATCTCACCCATCGACAAATGCAAACTACAAGTCTCTGAGTGCCATCTCTCAGCCAGTGCAGTCAACAATCCCATGTTCACCCGAAACTCAGGCACATACAGAATGTATCTCAATCCCATAACCTCAATCGCAGCTCAGTCCTCGGCTATCAACTCAGGTCGCAACCTCTGAGTCGATGGGAATCTCTCCCATGACTCCAGCATCGGCAAGTACTCCTGCAGTCAAGCAACTCAATCATGTCAGTCATAGTGACATTCACTGTTTATCACAAAATGCTACTCGCTATCTAAATGCACATAGCTATTTATCCTAGTGACACTCACTGTTCATCACAAAGTGTTGCTATCTATCCTAGTAGTACTCCCTGTTCATCACAAAGTACTACGTGTGTGACACTCACTGTTCATCACAAAGTGTTACTCACATTTGCACTCCCTGTTCATCACAAAGTGCTGCTCATATTTTAGTACTCCCTGTTCATCACAAAGTACTCTATCTTGGTACTCACTGTTCATCACAAAGTGCCTTGACCTATCTTAGTCTTCCCTAGAGGACCCTCTTGAGTATATCCTCTCAGCAGCTTATCCAATCGACAGCGTATGTTCATCACAGAACTGCCGATTTGACCTGGAAGACATAAATGCGCATTTATTACATTACCTAGTATGCATTAATGACAACAATAAATGCATCAAAGTACGAGGAGGTACTACTTACCGGCTCTCCTGCATCGGCTGGTCGCTGGAATCGGCGAACACGGTCAAATCTATGAACCAAAGCCATCGCTGCTGACTGTTGCTGCTCTATTCTCGCTCTGCACTGTGATCTCGTAAGGGTGTGGATGACAATGAGGATGTCTTTTGTCCATGGTCTATCTTATAGCCTAGCCTAGCCCTTGTCTTCATTTCCCGAGTCAGTCTTTCTCATCCCGTGACTTTGTCACTTTATCCAATCAGTCCATTCTATCCCGTCTTTCTTATCGAGAGATTGTCTGCAATCTTTTCAGACATTTTCATCCAATCTCTCGAGGGGGCATATAATTCCCATCCTGGGGCAACTTTGTATCAGTTCATCTTATCTTCTTTGAAACAACGCGACAAGCCGCATTGTCTCAAAGAGGGGCAAAATGTAGACACTCAAAATTGTCATGTCTAATTAAATAAATATTTTATTTATTTAATTATCTAAGCCTAATTCTTCTATTAATTAAATAAATCTTTATTTATTTAATTAATTCATTTATCCTCTTCTAGCCTTATTTCTCATTTAAATAAATACATTTATTTATTTAAATTATCCCTTTCTTAAATTAAATAAATATTTTATTTATTTAATTGTCCTACTTCTTCTATTAATTAAATAAATCTTTATTTATTTAATTAATTCATTATCTTTTTCTACACATGACACATGTCATTCATCTCTTATTTCCTACACTACCTACCCCTTTCATTATTTTGGTATTTCTTATACCTACCCTCTAATCCTAGCCGACCTCTCTTTTTACACCTCTCAATCTTAACCCTCCATTTCTTATTGTGTCTTCTATTTAAGGAGATGCTTTCTTCATTGTCAAACCCTAATGACTAATGACACATCCTAATGACTAATGACACATGCTAATGACTGATTTTGGAGTACTTGGCTACACTACAATTCCACTTGCAACCACATTCCGTTCTTTGTTGAGCTCTTGTGCATACAAAAATCTGAGAGCAAGTATATCAAGCAAGATCAATGGAGATAGGAAGAATGGAGATCAAAACCCTATTGGACATGTGATGGTATAATCTTTGTGATTTTGAGTTATTTGCATTGTCTTAGGTTATCTTCATATGTTATGGTGGATCTTTGTTCATTGTTAGGCTAGGGTTTAGTGGTTGGATTCATTTAGCCTTTCAATTTTGTTATTATTGTTATCCATTTTCACCATACACAATTTCTTTGGTGGTGAAAGTATTGGTAAATGATTTGATTAATGTGTTAAGCAAATCTGATAAAGAGGTTATTAGATCTCATTATAGAAGTTGAGATATTCGTTAAATGGTTTCAGATCTAAGATAAGTTTGTTTTGGGGTTTAAAGTGTGAATTGGTCTTAATACTGATTCATTCCCCCCTCTCAGTATTAACCAGATCCTCATAAGATTAATAGATACAAGCAACTAACTATCCAAACCTATGCATGAAAATTACTAAATAGAAGAAGCACATATAATAATAAAACTATTTTATCTGTTGAATATGAAAGGGCAGGTCACAAATATCCTCTAATGACCTCTCCTTGCTCTTTGCTTTAGGATGCATGCTCAGGTAGTGGAAAATAATGTGACATGCTGGAATCCTATACGAACAAAGTGCAGTCTCACACAAAGAATGCCAAGTAACTAGACTTTGTGTTTTCTTTATACTCTTAATAAAATGAAAAGATAAAAATAATAGTAAACAAAATAACAACACTAATAAGGAATAAAAGGAAAGAGGATTAAAAAGGAAATAAGCTCACAATGGTCCAACAATTGAAGTCTCCATCTATCTCACAAACTTCCTTCGATGACCTACACACAAACACCATACAAAACTGATAAAGACAAAATGTTAGTGGTGCAGGAGCACCTAGTTGAGTAAAAACTCTCCTTTTTGAGTATTTCATGCTTTCATGTTTGTAATGTCTTGTGTTAGGTTATTGAATGTCTTTTCAAGTGGTTTTGATCTCATTTTGTACTTAAGAGATCAAGTTTTGTCTTTTTAGTCTTGAGTTGTCAAGTTTTGTTTCTTAGGCCAAAAATGGGCAAGTTTGTGAGAAATGCCTTATAGGCTTAGGAATGCTTGTGAAATAATTGAGACATGTTTTTAAAGTGATTTCAACCATTTTTAGGTGTTTAAGAGAGTTGGTGTAGTAAAGGGGAACAAAAATGACATCTTGTGCAACAAAAGTTGCTCATCTTGTAAAAAAGTTGTCATTTTAAAGTCATGAATGTACAAAGAAATCCTACATAAATATGTTCATACAAGACATCTTAAATAACTCTCAAAACCATTAAATAGACCACCCTCTTCCTTGTATAGGGTTGGCAAATGTGGAAACAAAGTCATTCTCAATAAAAGAAGTGCAAAATTCTGGCTTTTGAATGTGTTTTTCTCTCTTTTAGAGCAGCAGTCTGTACTATAGCCCATTTGGTCCATACTATACCTTTTGGGAAGTGTTCATATTGGTTTCCCAATGCTATTCAAGTGATCATTGCACTAGTTTTCCTTTTTGCAAGTTGGTGAAATAAAAATTCTTTCATTTTGTGTGCTCACTGCCCTGTCAAGGGTTTGTACTCCATAATGGATTCAAGTTGATTGAAAAACCTCATTGGGCTCCCATGGAGGGACTTGGTCAAGTTTATGATGGATTTTACAGTGTAAATATGTTCTTCTTTGGCCAGGGTTATGCACAAAAAGTTTGTATGAGATCATACTAGACAAGTTAAGTGAACAATTTGTCTAGTAGATGGAAATCATGAGCAAAATGTTGTTCTCAAAGTCCATTTGAGTTCCCAACATTGAAGAATGGCCTACACCTTTCCTATGAAGGTTTTTAAGCAAGTTGGAGCTCCAAGAGAGACTTTCTACCCTTTGAGACAACGGGTTCCCTGTTTTTGGTGAATTAAGTGATTTTGGTGTCTAAGTTGTTTTGAAGCCTTCCATGTATGGTAACTTAGCCAAAATTATTAAATGTAGAGTTAATGTGTTGTTTGAAGGATTGTTGACACTATGGTCCAGACAGTTTTGAATTTCTAACGCAATGTAATGTAGCCCAGACAGTGAAAACTCAGAAAAACAGTGATTTTGACAGTGTTTTTGTTCTTTTTCAGTTTGTTTGGCAAGTGTTTGGCATAATTCTTGGTTGTTAGTGGCAGGGCAGGAATTGGTATGTTGTGGAAAAGGATTATCAGTAGTGTGGAGGCTTTAACTAAGATTAGGAGTGAGATACCATGGTGTAAGAACTAAAACCCTCACCAAACCCTAAATTTAAGCCTAAAATTGAGGACAGTCTCAAAACCCACCTCATAGAACCTAAGACTTGAAAAATAATTGATTTCTAGCATTGTGATAACCATCCAAATCAACTCCCAAGGTGTAATTGGCCATCATTGATCAACACAAGAAAAATACCCCAAATTAGGCCTACTCGGCCTAGTAGCCTTTTCTAGGCTTCTACACACAAAACATGAACCCGATTTTGTTGAGCAAGTTGGGGCTTGTGGTATCTTTGAAGGAAATTTAGATGTTGAAGAAACCTCTTTAAAAACCTCTGTGATAGCTTTGTGGAGCCATTTTGGGTTTGAGACCCAGTAGGTGGGGTTAGAGCAAATGAAACAAGGTAGCCAAGAAGACCATAAGAAGCAAGTTCTTAAACAAACCTTTACCTAGCTTCCTAAACATCTTGGAGGAATTTAAAATGTTAGAGTATAGTTAGTGAGAAGCTCAAAGATTAGAGGTATGTGTGAGAAAGAATGTAGTGGTTGAATATAGTGAATAGTGGATGAGTAAGGGTATGAGCTCACTCAAAAGGGGAGTTTGTTAGGGAAGTGATGCATGAGTTTTTTAGCATTAAACCTTCAAGAATGATTTTGCAAACATATACAATTGTCACAAACAAGTCTTTTGGAAACAAATTGAGCCATTAGACATAAAAATCCTTGTTGAGCACTTTCTAGCAAACTCACTATCAGTTAGGGTTGTATTTTCGAGGTCTATCATTGTCAAACCCCACTGTTATGTTTCGACCTCCATTGATAGCCAAGATAATAGATAATGGATAAAATATATGGTATATGATAATGTGAGATAAATAAGATGGATAATATGCTATTGGAGATGTAATAAGAATAAGGAGGAAGAAACTCCCCTTCAACACCAAAGAAGCAAGAGCTTGCCAGAGTGAAGGTGAGAACTAGGAACCCTCGAACACATAGTTGTGATGATGGTGACAAGATGAACAAAATACAACAATGACAATGCAAAACAAATTATCAAGAAGATGTACATTTTGTAAAGAGCCAAAATGTACTAGAGAGATCGATTAATTTGATTAGATACCCAAAATGAAGCTCCCAAGGCAAGATAAGAAGCTTAGGAATGAAACAAATGTCAATGGCTATGGGAAGAGGCATAACAAATCCTTCTAGTTGTAGGTATAACACTCAAATGGCCACCTGCGGACTGCAGATTCATGGGATACTAGTGTGACATGTGAACATCTTCATGATACACAGGCATCTATGAGCCTTATATTCGACAAGGTCAAGAAAAGGACAAACTAAAGGGTGATGGAGCGATCCAAGCAGACAAAAGGAAAAAAAGGTAAAGGAGTTCTCCAATTAGCGTAAAGAGAAGGTGCTTATGTAGCGTGGATTTACACAGGATGCAATTTATGATACTACACTAGCACTTTGCCCTATTTGGAAATTTTGAGCATCATTTTCATGTAATTCTTTATTTGTAGACACACTAAGATAAATTTTCACTCTTGTGTATAATTTTGGGGGATTTTGCACATTTCGTTGTGCTTTATTTTGTGCATGCACTATATTATAAAGTTCCATGGGAGTTGTGTAGTGCCTTTTTTTTTTCCATCACACCTTTGTTTGGTGAGTGTCCCTCCATGATGGCATCAAATCCTAGAGATTCTTGTCCCATGTGTGTGTTTGCATTGGTTTACACCATTTTTTAGTTGCAAGTACTTGTTGTGCATATTCAGATGTTTGTTCTCTTTCATGCACTACTTGGAAACATGTAATTTTATTTGACTTGTCATCTCTCTCCATTGTCAACATTATGGAGGGGGTTCTACTATTGGTGCTAATGCTTCCTTGATTTTTCTTTGGAGTGAGCCACACATTTAGTACTTGTTCCTATGTACTATCCAGATGTAGTGGCTATATTTTGGTGAGATGGAGCTTTTACCATGTAGATACTCCTGCATTCTAGTTTTATGGAGGCAACTTATCCTTAGTTGATCAGTTATTTATACTATTGGCACATGTATTTGTTAGGATTAAGGTGCCATCTATTGTAAATCCTATGACATGGTTCTAACGTCCTTGGAAAGTGTCCTAAGGCACTTAGAATCTATTGGGAAAATAATTTAGAATATTTAATTCTCACCATTATTTGTAATATATTCATAAGGGGTGATAGGTTCTATTGGTTCTCAAATCAATAGATTGGAAAATTCTATGAGTATGCCTAGCTCAATGATCAAATCTTACAATTGATTTGGCCAACTAATAGAGTGAACCTTTCAAGGTTGCTAACTCCCTCACTTCAGGCTCTACAAAACCTAGGCGGGTGTTCCTACTCACCAACTAATCGTCTTACTTGGTGTCTTGTATAGTAGATCTATACATTGTATTTTCTACCTTTGTTGTTTATCTCAAATTGGCATGTGGCTTTGGGATAAACTATCTTTCAATTATCCGATTTCTCCTACTCTCACTATCTTTTCTCTAATTTGATTCCTATTGTTTGCTAAACCATCCTTCCTTCTAACTTCTACTTATATCTCCTACTAACACAAAAAATGAAACTAAAAAAGTACAGATAAGTGATTTAAATTGAAATTTGTATGTAATCAGACCAGTGCCTTATTTATTTTGGGAAATAGAGTCATTCACTTGCAAACCCTATGTATAACTCTGAAAGACAATTTTTAAATCCTCCCTTGGATGAATCTGTCAATTACCTAACCCTTAATGTTTACAATCATATGTCTTCCATTACAGTTAGTCTGATTGAATTTTTACAATTAGATGTCTTCAATTACAGCTAGTCTGATTGAATTTAACTCCCACAGAAAGACCAATTAGAATAAAATGCAAATAGCCACCCTTTGTCTCAGATGCACTCTATATTTTTCCTAACTTGCAATTACAACATAAAATCTGCACACAAGGATTTAAGATAACAACCACTTGCCTCAAATGGTTATAACAGAGAACTAATTTGAAGATGAAAAAATCCATAGCACAATTTGAAAATAAAAGAACTGGCTCTTGTATTGCTTGAAAATATGTATTACAATGGTGATAATATCTTTACAATATCATGTATTACAAAATCTCCTTTTTTTCTAAAATCTCTAATGTTTTACATACAAATATCATATACTAGGATTATATCACTTCACTTCATCCGTCACATCTCTTAGGTTGGTGCCTTTCTGACAATTTAATCATTGCTGGAAATTGTTTGTAATTCACATCATTTCAGCATAGGTTATACTAACGAGTTGTTACTGGTGTGATTTTGGTTTTTGGGTTACCTAAGCCAAACACATCTTGAATGGTGGTCAAGTTATCCCAATGAAGATCTTCACCTTTGATTATGCCTTTCTCTATAAGTTATTGCGATACAGGTATTTGATTGAGAGTGCACTATCGGAGTAGCTATTCTGATGTCATTACATATACTCATTTTTGGGATAAGTTTTTTTATCAGATTATAGATAATCCATTATTTTGATTTCATTAGTTATACCGATAGGGATATCATTTTCCTTCATCGCCATAGGTCTTACCGATATCAGCTCCTCGGTCATAAGTGCATAATTGGGCTAGTTTCCCCGATATCATTCTGTTTACCCATCAACAGAATAGTTTTAATGATCGAAATCTTGTTGACATGCTATCCCAACTTCATCAATTATTCTGATATGCTTGCATAACACTCTTTTTGTATTTCTCTTCGCCAGGATGACATATCCCGAAATGTGTGTGTTTCGGGATAGTTTACTTTATCGGTATTGAGAAATATTGTTTGTTCGCCTTTGATTACTATTCTAATAGACATCCACATGCTTGAGTTGGTATAGCTATACCAAAATTGCGATACCAAGATAGTTAGTTCTATCAAAATCACATAGAATTGTTATCCCGCCTTTATAGTTGTTCCGATCAGTGCCTCAAACATCTTGTTCGGTCTAACTATATCGATATAATGCTTATCAGAATAGCTTGTTCTATCGGAATCACATAAAATTGTTATTCTGCTTTTGTTAGTCATTTTGACAGGCAAATAAGACTTGATGTTCGACATTGCTATCTCGATGTTCTTATTCAACACTTATTCATTGGATCTGGCTAGCTATCCCGATATCAGTATCTAACATTGATTTATCATATCAAAATAGCTATTTCGATATAGTCATGAAATGTTTACTTAGTGAGGTTATCTTACTGATCTTTCTTGGGTTTATCAAAAAAATTTCACATATCATTAGGGCATAATGGTGACAATATGTGGGATTCTATGTTAGGTAAAATAAAACTTTTGTAGCTTCAACAAAAAACACAAAAGCTTGGTGATCATGGTAGGGGTATTGTTATGAATTTTAGGGTTCCAATAGTGGCTCTATCTGAGGATGAGGTGTTCAACAGAATACCTACAAGAATCCAGGTCAATCTCTGGGAAAAGCAGACCAAGTAATATGTTATATATATTCTTTTGATGGTGGGGATGGGGTATGTACAGATCGAATAATGAAATGAATCCTAATCTACTATGCATGGATGAGAGCTCCTTTCCTTAGGATAAGAAGTGCTTCAAGAATTGTCCATGCACTAGCAATTCTTGTTGCTCTCTTGATGTGTTCTGTAAGAAATATGAATCTTCACCTCCTTTGCCTGTGACAATGTATGGTCCTGTAATACCCTAAAAATGGTCATCTAAACCATGAGCCCCTAATCTCGACAACATCACCAAGGTCCTAACCAAAGGCAATTAAATAAATCTTGAGCACACAA
Source organism: Cryptomeria japonica (assembly GCF_030272615.1). NCBI lineage: Eukaryota > Viridiplantae > Streptophyta > Pinopsida > Cupressales > Cupressaceae > Cryptomeria > Cryptomeria japonica. The sequence goes on along the minus strand of NC_081411.1, from coordinate 370,578 downwards.
TTAATTCTTTAATCATCAAATGTCACATGGCAAATTAATTACTCAATATTAATTAAATATTTATTTAATTAATTAAATCATTCCAAGTAAATCATTTTAAACAATTATTTTATTTATTTAATTAAATATCTTTTGTATATTTAATCAAATAAATCAATTTGCCATTAAATCATCAAAAAGAGGAATTAATTTGAAAAATAAATCAAATTGCCATAAATCTTCAAAAAAAGAAACAAATCAAGAAAGAGGAATTAGAAATTATAAGCACAAATCTTCAAAAAAGGAAATAAATCAAAAAAGGAATTAATTGACCAAAAAAGAATTAAAATTGGAAAAAAGAAATCAATTGGAGATAATCTTGAAAAACAACTTAAAATTGATGAATAATCTCAAAGAAAGCAATTAAAACAATTAAATCTTAAAATTGAATGAAATAGAGGATAAATCAGTTTTTTCTTGATTTAATCTTAATTTTAGTTCAATTTCCTTTAAAACTGAGAAAAGCATCCAATCACATCAATTCACCTGGATTGTGCTTCCTCTTGGAAAATCTTGACCGCTCATCATCATTTGATCTCAGTCGTTGGTTTCTTTTTGAATTTTCTATAAATTCAGGCTCTCATCTCTCATTCAAAAAAAGAGGCTGGAGAATATATTGTTATTATACTATTTTTGCTCTAGATTCATTGAGAATATTACATATTAATTATTTCATATTGATTAAATCATTTAGCTTAATATGGCTTAAATCTTGTTAGATTAATCTTGCATCCATCTAGTTAATATCATGCTCATATAGATTAAATCCTTCGTCTTGATGTTGTCTAGTCACTGGTATTGCTTATAATCTGAGAGCAATCTTATACTCACATCTTTTAGAAGGCAATGGGTCGATTTGTTATGGTTTTCATATTCATGCTTATATCTGACTAACCATGCATGTAATGACTTGAATGAAGTGTTGTGTCTTGTAGATACAGATACAGGTCCACTTTTCACACACACATTTTTGGTGCCCACCGTGGGGCAGAAAACTACTTTTTCAGCCTCAAAATCATTATTTTTATCCTACAGGTTTCATCCATACAGTCTCTGTAAAAAATCGTACGAGCAGTTTCACTGCATCGTACGACATTATATTGAAGCCTGTGGTTTATCGTACGACACAATATTATATCTTGTAAATTGTCATACGAATCAGAATATGGACTCGTACAAAATACTGCTTCTGTTATCTTCTGTCGTTTTGTATTGATTTCTGACTTGTACGATAAAAGTTTTTTGTTGTTCCATTTTATGAGAATTGTCGTACGATTATGTTCTCTGTTAGATTAAAAACAAATTACTTTTCAGGGTTTTTTGAATTAAATTTTGATTACGTTGACGCTAACCCTGACTTGTCTTTTGTTTGCTTGGTATTTTCACAGCCTGACCAGTTTCTTGCAGGACGCTTGTCAAAGAATGAAAAAAACATGACTATTGATGCGTTGTTTTTGTAGGTTGCCTAAAGAGAAATCAATCAAACATTGTGTATTCTTTAATTTTTTCTAGGTACCTAACTTGCTATCTGGGTAATGAACAAATCTGTCTTTTGTGCTTTTTTGAAAAATTCTGAGAGGTAGGAGAGTATTCTCTTGTCTTTCTAAGACAATCAGAAATCTAGACCCTTGAGGCTTTTTCTTTGTTTGAGATTTGTACATCTTTAGCAAGCCTGCCCTCCCGAGGGGTTGAAAAACTCTTAAAGCCATTACGGCCGGTGTGAGGGGAATGACCTAACTGGGATCGGCTAAACACCAAGCACTCCAACCCACTATAAAATAAACATGATTTGATGAAAATCAAGTCAACGACAGTGCTCAGGAACAGCTCTCCTCAGTACCTTCGGCTATATTGAACCTTGGTTTTCAAGGCTGAGAGACCTCTTAATTGAGTTTATACCTCGATGTGCTGAACAGAACCCTTACTAGATCCAATTAAAATTAGAAGCTACCCAATTCACCTCCGAAAGGTTGATAATCTTTGTGCAAGAGAGATAGTAACTCTCCCAAGACACTTGCCATACTGTGCCCCCATTAGCGTTTGCAGTAAGCTAATATGGCATTGAGAATCCATTGCGTGAGACTCAACGACCATATTCTGATTAGCTATTGGGTGTGTACCTAAGTCAACAAGCAAAGGTTTTCTTCTCTAAGCCAACTTCCATAGGGTTTGCATGATGTGATTGGAGTTACTATTCATACTGCGTGTTTTCTGTGTTTTCATCCCTCAAACTAAAACTAGAATACTAAAACTGGAGAAAACAAATCAACAAACTCAGTGATCAAAACTCTGTCTGTGTTACAAACTAGTCTATCATGTTCAAAAATCAGTCCATCTCAGAATTGCTCATACTTAGTTGTCATACCCAGCCATTGAACAACTCAGAATTTTTGTCTTTGTCCTGTTAGCAGTCGTATGAGCCTAATCATTTGTTGTCCTGCACCATATCTTGTGTCGTACGAGTCTACTAATTTGTCATCCTAAGCTTAATCCTCTATCGTACGAAACCCAAAAGTCTATCGTTTAAAGCTAAATCTCGTGTCGTACGAGACAAAACTGCAGAGAATCATTTGTCATTCGGGACCTACCCATTTGTCGTACGGTACTAGGCAGCAACTCATACGAAACAAAACTCTTGTCGTCCTGCACCTATTATATTGTCGTACGGTCTCAGAAATTATGTCGTACGAGTCTCTGATTTTGCCAGTCCAGAATAGTCAAACCTGTCCAAAATAGTCTACAGCAAGCCTAAAACTAGTTATCATCCTCCTGAGCATAAACAGCCTTGATAGTGTACCTCTATCATTGCGTTGCACGATTTTGTCGATAATCTTTAAGCTAGTTCAAAAAAACATCTTATCAAACCTAAGTTAACTTAGATAACGTCTTACACAGGATATATCATTCTTGAAACCAGACCAGATCTTAGTTACTTCTCTCAAATCTCTACGTTAAACGAACTACTAGCTACAATTTAATCTTGACTTCTGCAACACATCTCGCTCTTAGTCCTGTCAGTTACAAAATGTCTGTTCAAACCAGAAGCTCTCGCAACAAAACAAACAAAGTAAATGAAACACCCTTTTCGTCAAACGACAATCCATTCTTCAAAGAAAACCCCTTTCAAAGTAAATCATCCTCATCACAAATACCAGTTTATAATTTACCAATCTTTGGTCAGCTCCTATCTCCCACCATGTCTGGAGAAAGGCAAGAAAGAGAAGCTATTAAATGAGATACTCATGAAGATTTCAGCAATCACGCCACTAATAGTGATTCCTCATCAACTGAATCTGAGCTTCTTGAACCTCCTGAAGTCAAAGTACATAGATGTCAGAATGATAAAGAATTCCGGAAAATGATGAAGGTCATCATGGCTAGGGAAAAATAAGACTATTTCCTAGAATTAGCAAAGAAAGACACCAAACTCCCTACTGGTTATAATGTGGAGGCCCTCGTCGCTAAAGAGGAAGAGACACCATGGGGAAAAATAAGCAAACAAATGCAAGCATTACAAACTACGGTCACAAGAATAGAAGACAAAGATAAAAAGCCAAAACAATATTCTCTTGACACAATATGCCCATTCCCATTTGACAAAAACATTTACATGTCTCCATTTCCTTCACGAGTTGAAATCCCAAAATTTGACAAATATGATGGTACCTCAGATCCTCAAGATCATGTCAGAGAGTTTTGTGCCGCTTCTATGGAGTTCATGCACGATCAAACATACCTCATGCACCTTTTCCCAAGGAGTTTAGGGGATCAAGCCATGGAATGGTTCTCAAGTCTACCCAAAGGGATAAAAACGTTTGAAGAACTCATCCAACTATTTTTGCAACAATACTCATACAACATTCAACATCCTATGACTATGATAGATCTCTACAATACTAAACAGAAAAAAGGGGAGCCTTTTCTCACTTTCCTCCAATGTTGGAGAAAGATGTTATCTAGGTATCTATGACCTATCCTAGACTTTGAGAAAATGGATATATTTGTCAATAACCTGGTCCCAGAACTGAAATACAGTATACAAATGCAAGTACACCCATCATTTAATAAAATGGTAGATAATTCTATTAGGATGGAAGATGTGCTCATAAAGAAAGGGGATATCTCACTTTGGAAGGAAACACAACAAGGTTCTAGCTCTAAAGAAAAGAGTAAATACTGGAAATATGGCAAAGATAGCAACAAGAACATTGTTAATGATGGAGTGGTAGATATTGTCCAAGCAAAAACAAAATCCACAATATTTAACTTGGCCAGTGGCACGCAAGCACTCAAGGCAGCTGAAACTACAACAGAGAATCCCCCAAAGAAAACAAGAGAATGGTTTAAAGAAAAACCTTGGCTTTCAAAGCCTAAGCGTGATTTTACTCCTCTGGATGAATCATATGAATCAGCTTTTAAAAATTTATTGGCAAATAATTTGATAACATTGCCAGACAATTCTAGACCATATGACCCAGAAATTAGACCCAAATGGTGGAGAGAGAATGAATATTGTGACTACCATCAGAACAAGGGACATAACACAAACAACTGCATGAAACTCTGACATGAAATCCAAGATCTCATTGATGCAGGCAAGATCGTTGTTGGAAATCATGCGACTAATGTTGATCATAAGGCCTTTAAAGATCCCTTACCCAATTATGAACAAGGAGATTCCTCAAAATCTAAGGGAGGAGCTAGAGTCAATTATACCTACACTAACAATGATAATGTGATCAACATGATTGAATCTACTCAAACTGAACATTGCAATGTGATCATATTCCAGGATCACCAAAGTCAAGCTCAAACTGCTAATGCCATGACTTGCACTCAAAGGAAGATTACTCTCCCAGGAGCTAGTTCCTCAACTTTTGATCAAACAACATCAAATCTACCAAATAGACAAATAGACACAATCATGGCTAAATCAAAATAACTGGCTTCATCATCTTCTCCTGGTTATAGTATTGTCGAACAATTGAAGAGAACCAATGCTCAAATCTCCATTTTGGAACTACTTAAGATCTCTTCTGCTCATAGAGAGGTCCTGGACAATGCTCTACTTACCACCAGTGTCCCAAAGATTTAGACGTAGATTAGTTTCAATCTATGGTCGGTCACCTGACCTCACCTCATTACCTCACTTTCTCTGAAGAAGATGATAACTCACTGAGTCACCCACATAACCAACCATTACACATTGAAGCCACGATCCATAAACACCGTGTTAAATGTGTTTTGATAGATGGAGGTGTTGGGTTGAATATTTGTACTTACAATCTATTAACACAGCTAGGATTTTCTGAAAATGTTATCGATCCAACAAAGAAGATAACAATCAAGGCCTATGATGAAGAAGAAAGAACTTCTAAGGGTTTGGTACTATTACCAATCAGAGTAGGACCTGTGGAAAGAGATGTCATTTTTCAAGTTTTGGATCTTCATCTTTCATACAACATCTTACTGGGTAGGCCATGGATTCATGAAATGAAAGTTGTACCATCTACCTATCATCAATGCCTGAAGTTTCCTTATAATGGAGTTGAAGTCAGTATTCCTACCAATACAAGCTATACCTGCAATGCATTAATGCAAAGTGTTGATACTTTTGTTCCTCATAATAGAGCAGCTTCTGCAGTTGACAGTTCAGAATCTTTGCTGAAAGATTTATAAAAGAAATCGAGAATCACAAACACTGGCATGGATGGATACAAGATAGAGCCTATACTCTCACTAATGTCTCTTCCTCCATCACCAAGACAGTCAGGAAAACCATGAGAGGTTATGAAGCCATAAATTTCAACTCCAAAAGTCATTTATGATGGTCTCTTTATACAGTCCTCTACTTCTCTTGCAGGCGAAATAGAAAAAGATGATGTCCTCAAATCACTTTTCAAAGAAGATAGTGCAAACAAAGAAATATGACATTGTGAGATTTCCTCAACACAATATGGTCTAGGATATAAGATGCTTAAGCACATGGGATATTCCGGTGCTGGTCCCCTAGGCAAGCGTCAACAAGGTATTGTTGAACCCATTCAGTTACAAACTAAGTCTGCCAATGATAAAGCTGGACTGGGATATGATCCAAAAAAGCAATCAGATCAAAAGCACACGTCTCACCATCAATGTAAGGGGAAGAAAAAGGTACTACCTTTAACAACACAAGAAATTAATACTCACCAAACTTATGAAGAGTGTGACGATGAACAACAAGAATTGCCCACCCAGAGAGAGGAAATGGATGGTAATCAAGTTCTAGTTATATTAGCTACAATACCATAGGAAGTAGAAGTCCCAGAGGATATGAGAGACGAAGTATATAGAATCAGAGAATTGTTTGCACCACTAAAAGTTCCAGTCACATATACTAGCAGACAACAAGTAGATGATTGAGAAACTGATTCAAATGAGTATGAATGGAGTCTAGACCATATCTCGGATACATCTACTATAGAAACCCTTGAGGAATCCAGTGATATCATAGATGACACACAAGAGCTGATATGCCTTAGAATACACAAGGAAATAGAAGAAATCAGATTGAAAAGACAAGAAGACTATGAACGACAGCTAGAGAAAGATTAGACACAAGAATTTCCTTCACCTACCAACCCTCCTAATGAGGTAGGACAAATTAGGTACAGAACTACAAAAGAAGAACTAGAAGCTATAGAAACAGAACCACTCATCAGTCCAGAGGAAGTTGAATGGAACAGACGACAAGGATTAACAGAACCATCAAAGTCATGTCCACAAGTGTGTCAAGTACAAGCAATCAGTTAACCAAATCATGAAGGAACTTGCAGCATCAAAGATGTGGGTGTTGATACTATATATACCTTCACTAAGCCACTTGAAAATGAGTCAACAACTTCATCCTATGACTCTAATGACTCAGACATGAGCTTTATTTATAACAACAACTATTCAACAATGCATTATTACTACTCTATCATGAATGATGAGATACTATCTACTGTCACACCACGGTATGTAGTCCACTTTGAAGTAGGTGATGATGCTAGAAGTAGGTCGGTTGGGTTAGGTCCAATAAATACTAACATGAATTTCAATAATCGTGTCGTAACTCTTCCTAGCCTCGAGACACATATGCAAGGTAGTCTTCTGGAACTTGACTAGTTGGTCCGAAGCCATGATGATAGTACCATGAACTCCCTTGAGCCTGTTCCAACCTTATCCTTAATGCATCCGAAACTGATTGATTGTACTCTTTATAACCAACCCTTGAATGTACCTACTTTTGCCAATGACTATACATTAGCCTACTATCTCAATGTAGTTGAAGCCATGTTCTTTTCCACCAGCGAACATAATGAAAACATGACTGAAGCGGATATCAAGTATCTTAGTCGCAAAAACAAGAAAAATAAAAATAAAAGATTTGATGTTGAAAACCACATTATGGCAGTGTCAGAATCTAAAAAAGAGAAAATAAAGGACGTACGTAAGGGTGAAAACCTCTTTGAGGTGCGTGAAGGTGAGATGCTTGATATACTGCCAAGTCACTTCCATGAGAGATCTTCCATATTGATCGAGCCAACTCAGCCAGTAAACATTGGGAGTCAAGAGACACCACACATCATTCATTTAGCTCAATCACTATCAACAAAAGAGTTAAAAGATTTCAGTAACCTTTTTTTAGAAAAGAAGATCAACTTTACATGGACATACTTAGATATGCTAGGAATAGATCTCGATCTCATCATACATCACCTCTCTATTACACCAGGATTTAAATCAGTCAAGCAAAAACTCCATAAGATGCATCCCCATGTGGCACTGTTAGTCAAGGCTAAACTGGAGAAGTTGCTAAAAGCTGGATTTATCAGAGCTATAGACTATGCAGAATGGATATCAAATATAGTACCTGTATCAAAAGCAAACAAATCTATTAGAGTTTGCAGAAACTTTAGGGATCTCAACAAGGCATGTTCGAAAGATGATTTTCCATTGCCAAACATTGACATGATAGTAGATATGACTGCTGGATATGAGATGTATTAATTAAAGGATGGATTCTCTAGTTACAATCAGATCAAGATAGCACTTGAAGATCAAGAAAAGATAGCTTTCACATGTGCATGGGGAGCCTTCTGCTGGAATGTTATGCCGTTTTGTCTAAAGAACACAGGAGCAACTTACCAAAGAGCAGTAACCACTATCTTCCATGATATGATGCATAAAAACATGGAATATTATGTTGATGACACCCTAGTAAAGACTACGAAGAGATCTACGCATATTCAAGAGCTAGGCCTCATACTAGATAGAATGGAAAGATTCAAGCTTCGTTTAAATCCTAAAAAGTGTGCATTTGGAGTAACATCAGGAAAATTGCTTGGTTACATAATTTAAAAAAAAGGAATTGAGGTTGACCCTGAAAAGGTCCAAGCTATAATGGAAATGCCTCCACCCAATAATATCAGTCAGATGAGAAGTTTACAAGGTCGTCTTCAGTCAATAAGGTATTTTATATCTCAGCTAGCAGACAAAGCTCAACCCTTCACGAAGGTATTAAGGAAAGGGATTCAATACAATTGGGATAAAGATTGTGAATGACATTTACAACAAATCAAAGAATAACTTTCTAATCCACCCATATTAATGCCACTGATTCAAGGTAAGCCATTGATCCTGTACATATCAACTACAGATACTTCACTGGGGGCACTTCTGGCACAACAGGATGACAATAAAAAGGAACGAGCTATCTATTACATCAGCAAAACATTAGTGTCGTATGAAATGAACTACACTATAATAGAGAAAGCATGCTTAGCATTGGTCTTTGCATCACAAAAATTAAGGCACTATATGTTGGCACACTCTATTAAGTTGGTAGCTAAGATTGATCCACTCAAATATCTTCTCAGTAAAGCAATGCTTACAGGAAGACTAGCCAAATGGGTCATGGTCCTTATAGAATTTGATATTGAATATGTGAAATGTAAAGCCATCAAAGGATAGGTTATTGTGGACCAACTTACTAAGGCTCCACTTGAAGACAATCAACCTCTGCATATAGAATTCTCAGATGAATCAATCATGCACCTGACTGAACAATCATAGAAGATGTTCTTTGATGGGTCTTTCACTCAACATGGTTCTGGTGCCGGGATACTTTTTATTACTCCCCAAAAATACTATATTACAAAAGCTTACAAGATTTTCTTCCCTTGCACAAACAACATTGCAGAATATGAAGCTTTGGTAAATGGGATCAAGCTGGCCATCGAGTGGAAGATTATTGAATTACACATCTATGGAGATTCACAACTCATCATCAACCAAATCAATGATCTATATCAGACAAGAGATGAGAAATTGATGCCTTATAAGAGAATGGTGGATGATCTCAAGAAATACTTTACCTTCGTATCATTTCAGCAGATCCCCAGAACAACAAATAGAGCAGTGGATGCAGTGGCCACTTTGGCATCTATACCACAGCTACAAGAGTCTAATTTTTGCTTTGAATTCCTAGTGGAAGAGTTACATTACCCTGCCTATGATTCTCTCAAGTCCTAGGTAGTCTGTTCTATTATTGGACATGCCTCATCTCGTTATAGCCACATTTACTCTTACCTGCATGACCAAGTTGTCCCTGTTAATCTTTCTCGCAATGAAAAAAGGAACCTAATCCAAAATGCGTCATGGTATGTCATCATTGGTAACAACCTATTCAGGTGAGGTTTAGATAATACTTTGCTTAGATGTCTATAAATTGAGGAGTCCCAACACGCATTATCCAAGGTTCATGAAGGTGTTTGTGGATCCCATTCGAAAGGTCTAACTTTAGCATGAAAACTACTAAGGGCTGGCTACTACTGGCCAGACATGGAAAAAGAAGCTATAAAATTTGCTAAAACCTGTGAAAAATGTTAGTTGCATGGGCACCTTATACACGCTCCAGCAAGAGATCTCATACCCTTTGTGACACACTGGCGCTTTCAACAGTGGGCATTTGATATAATTGGCCAAATATATCCTGCATCATCTAATGGACACAAATTTATTATCACTGCCACTGAGTACTTCACTAAGTGGGTAGAAGCGGTTCCGCTCATCAAATCAACCGACAAACAAGTAGCTCTTTTTATTGTTAATTATATCATCTACAGGTATGGTATACCTTCATCCATTATAACTGACAATGGAGGACAATTCAAGAACAAAGATCTAGATGAACTGTATGAGAAATTTAAAATCAAACAACACTGGTCCTCAGTATATTACTCTCAAGGTAATGGACAAGCAGAGGAATCTAATAAAAACCTACAGACTATCTTGCACAGAACAGTGAACAAATCCAGGAAGGATTGGCATCTACAGCTCAATCCTGTGTTATGGGCTTATAGAACAAGTATCAGAACACCTACTGGGGCTACACCTTTCTCTTTGGTGTATGGGTCCAAAGCAGTATTACCTATTGAAGTAGAAATACCATCTCTAAGAGTTTCCTGGCAAGGTCTTGTTATTGATGAAGACTATAAAATATCTAGATTGCAAGAGCTCAAATTATTGGATGAGCGTCGGCAAGTGGCTTTTGATCATCTCAGAGTGTATCAAAAGAGAATGCCCAGAGGATATAACAAAAAGGTTTGACACTGATAATTTCAGGTTGGTGACTTAGTTCTAAGAGAAAATCCTAAAAATCAATAGTTTTGAGACAACAAAGGGAAGTTTGAACCCAACTGGTTGGGTCCCTATATGGTTACTGCAGCTTTTGGCTCTGGTGCTTATCAACTCTCAACATCAAAAGGAGAACAGCTCCACAAACCGATCAACACCATGCATCTAAAGAAATTCTTCACCAAAATATTCTCTGCTCCAGCAGCTTATACAACATAAAAGTCTTGAAAAAATTCTAAAAATCAGAAAAAGTCTTGAAAAAATCCTAAAAATCAGAAAAAATCCTGAAAAAATCCTAAACATCAGAAAATGTCCTAAAGAAATCATAAAAATCAGAAAAAGTCCTGAAGAAATTCATAAAAAAAAAAGAAGAGAAAATGTCTTGGTGAAAACCTGGTAAACAGGCACCTCGATAAACAAAAAAATGAATCTCTGCCAAGCAGGTGAAAACCTGGTAAATAGGTGCCTCTTGTACTTAAGCACTCCATTTACAAACGCAACGTTGACATTCCCGCTTTCATGCATCTTTGCTTTTGCTTGTACATATTTCAATCACTTTTGTGACATCCTAGTTCGTTGGAACCCTTATGGCCCTAAACCGATCATTGTCATAGTCTTAGGTTAATCGACAAGAGCACATTACATGTCCTAAGCAGTGTCAACCAAGTCAACCTTACGTCAGTGAAACCTGGTCGTCCACTTCGAGTCAGTCACCTATCTCCTGACTACTGAAGAGTTTTATCACTGAGTTAACAAGCAAAGCAACATTACTGAAAACAATCACTAAACAGTTTGAGCTGTGCATGGAAATTTTCTTTGTGTGTTATCTTTTATATTGGTTTTCGATTATTATCCCTCTGAGTAACTCGAGGAAGTTTATCTTGACTAAGAGGAGCAAGGATTGGAGGCATAATATTTTCTTGTTTTTTGCTTGTATGAATGATCCTAATGATCTAGAAACATCTAAATTAGTTAGGTGTCTGTGATAAGAGCCTTCACATCAAGGTGGAATCGCCTCACATACCTCGACTCTACTTATTTGAATGCTATAGGGAGGTTCCCATCATTCCTTTGTTCGTTTTGAGGGAATTTCTTTATCATGCAATCCGAGTCCCTGTGACATCTGTCCAAGGATATGAATGAAAAAAGGGTCATTGTGGACAAGATCATTAATATTGCACATGAAAAGAAAGGAACTCTACTCTTCCTGCTATAATTGTAAAACACTCAATGATGAAAATTAAGCTTTTCAAAATCCAGTGACTAGGTTTAGGTTGCCTCTCATCTTGCATTTCATTCTACATCTCATGAATTTCAAGTGATTTCGGTATGGTAACAATGATTTCTTTATCTTCTGAATGAGAGTTGGAGCTGTAGCGTCCTAAAATTGCGACACTTGCAATTTCGACTGCATTTCGGTCTTCACGATGGCGACGCAACACGCAACTTGAATGGAGACCCCGAAACCTGATTATGACACTGAAAACTGCATTTTCTTGCACCCTGGCCTGAACCTCCTTTGCACCCTGCTGTCCCGGGAGGTGGGACCAGAGCGCCTAGCGCCCTGGTCCTTCAAGACCAGGGCACCCAGCGCCCTGGTCCTCCAGGACCATGGCGCCCAGCGCCCTGGTCCCTGGGTCCTATTTTGGGCCTGGTCTCTTTTGGACTTCGGGTCTTTATGTTTGCAAATTGGAAAATTATCTTTCCTGGTCGGCCTAAGGTTGGGAAAATCAGTCTATCAGCCCTAAATGACAAGTATATAAACTACATTTTCCTCTCTCATTTGGATAGATACATACATGAGGGAAAAGGCGTGGAAACTATACTCAAGCATTCAAGCATTTAAGCATTCCTTCAAGCAATTGATCATTTCAAGTCTCCATTCAAGGCTAAGTGTTGCATTCAAGACAAGGATTCAACCATTGAAGAGGAGATCACTTACAACATACTACTACAACATACAGCATACAACATCTATACCTTCGCACATAAGGATACAAACATCCTTACAACAAGGTATTAGTACTTGTTTTACATTACAGACATTTACATTTACAGCATTGCTCATTTCTTGGTTAATTCCAAAACCGGGGTTTGACCTAAAGGCAAACCCCTAATCCCTAACCCCCCAATCATCTTCGCTTTTCTGTGTGTAGGTTGCAGGTACGCGGCTGAAATTGAAGATCTGGAATCCTTGTGCAGAGACGAACAGATCCCCCTTCGTTTCGCGGATTTTTCGGAGGACCGTGGTGCTCGGGCGCCATCGTCCCGGCAACTTTCGCTCAAATTTGCAAGACAGCGCCGTATCGACATTTTACTGCTAATTCCAGGTCCGCAGCTTCATACTGTATTCCTATCTCAGTTTATAAGCGAATCTTTCTCACTTTCTATGCATTCCTAGCTTAATTCTTCTATGCACATTCTTTACAAAAGAGGGTAGCCTTGCTGTCATAACCCTTGAAACTCATTTAGCATCCAATCTTGCATTGCGTGGGATTGGATCTTGTGGGTTTCAACCCCTCTTTTGAATGTAAAGTCTCTCCCCTAAGTGAAAACCATCAACCCTAGTGAATCTCCCTTCTCTCTCCTTGGAGTTGGAAGGGGGGAGAGCAACTAGGGTTCGATCGTGATTTTCCGCTTTACATTTTGGTGAACCCGACGTGAACATCCTTTCTGATTATTCATAATTAGATCTGAAAATTGGATTCCTTGATTACATTTCCATGTTTGATCTTTTGCAAAATTTTAGAGGTTAATTGCATAAAAACCCTAAATTTTCTTTTTAAGTAATTAAACTTGTGAAATGTTTAATTGTTAATGCTTGTTTCAGATCTGCCCTTCTATTACAAATTATCAATTCATATTTGTGCTTTAATTTTGAAAATTAAGTGGTTAAGTGTTAAAACCCTAATTTTTAAAACCCTCTTGATTCAACCTTTGTCCGACAATTTCACCGATCAAAACATTTCCAAATCAGCTGTAACTTTGGATTTTGCAATAAAATCACAATATCTTTCATCCCTGAAAATTTGGAAAAAAGTTGCGAGGACTGTGTGCACTTCGAGCGCCATCGTCCCCGACATTTTTTCTGAAATTTCGGGAGCTAGATCTTACTGTATTTTCCTGCTAAAATCCAGAATTTTGGCTGATTTTATCAATTATAACACTTTCAAAATTAAAGTCAAAGTTGGTCTAGGGATTGCTTGGATTAACGCTTCTAATCATTCAAAAATCATTGAAATTGAAATTTTGTGTCAAAATTGTGTTCTTACTGTCCTAAATCTGAAAAGTGTGTTTGCATTCATTCGAAATTTCAGTGCTTTATTCAAATTCTTACAATTTGTGACTTTTGAAATTAAGTGCTTAATTACAACAACTTTAATTTCCGCTTTCAAAATTGAATTTTGCGTGAAATTGAGTCAATTTTTAAATTTCAAAATTTGCATTGCTCTTAACATTCCCTCTAAAATCATAAAATTCAAAATTTCAGTTTCCCTCTCTTTTTCAAAATTCAAATTTTTGCATTTTTTGACAATCTTGGTAGGGTTCAATTTCGAGATTGCAACTTTAATTTGGCCTATCTATAGATCGTAAAATCACTCAATTTTTTCAGATTAGCTCTAAAATCATCATAATTTTCATCCCTGCAAATTTCGAAAAAAGTTGCCGGGACTGTGTGCACTCCGAAGCGCCACGGTCCTTGACATTTTTTCTGAAATTTCGGGAGATTGTCTTGATTGTATTTAACAGCTTAAATCCAGAAGATTGGCTGATTTTACTGAAAATTGTTACCTCTAAAATCAAAATTTTCTCTCCCTCTCTAGTGCATGAGTTTTACAACAATAAGCCCTACTTACACTATTCCCGTTAGACGAAGCCGTAGAATTAAGTCTTTCTGAGGTTTAATTACTGAGGAGATGGAACCTAATTTGAATAGCCTTTTTAACGAGGACATGGGTAATTCCTCTAATCCTCCTAATGATGAAGAAGCTCTCCATGAGGTTTCTGAAGAACAACTTTCGAAATTGGATAACCAATTTGACGATTTTCGACAATGGATGTCTCAAGAATACCCCGATAGTCAAGCTCTTCCTTTAATTGAGGGTCTAAAACGTATGCTTCAAAGTGATAAGAATGGAATTGATATTTTGCATGGTATTGCACACATTGTGGATTCGAATGTGATGCCTATGAAGAGTTGTGCTGAAAATTTGGGTTATACACAACCTCCTACTCAAGTCAATCATTCTATTCCTTTGACGACTTCTATTACTAGCATACCTACCTTTACATCAAACATAATGGCTACTTCTACACAAGACATTCCTCCTGTGATCACCAGTCATGGGGGCAATCCTTCCTCTTCAATTAACCCTCTTCCTTCATTTAATCCGATTTCTTCATTCACTCCTTCAATGAGTGTCCCTATTATATCTCCACAAATGAACATGACGCAAGGGGGCAATTCATTCAATCATTCCATTCCTCCTTGTAGTGTTCCTCCTGTCCAATCATCTCCTATGATTAATTATCATAGAGTCCCACGACCTTACTCTTTACCTTCTTTCAATAAAATAACACCTCCATCTCAATCTAACACATCTAATATGAATTCTTCGACTGAAGCGACCATTAACAATCTTGCACAAACTGTCTCTTCTTTACAGCAACAAATTGCCTCTATGAATCAATCTAAGTTTAGTGTGCCCACATTTGATGTTGCGAGCCCACTTTCTCTTGACATTGTTCGAGCTATTCCCCCTAAACATGTTGAAATTCCGCATTTGGAGCTTTATAATGGTAAGGGTGATCCTCTAACACATGTTAAGACCTTTCAAACAATATGTACCAATTTTGCTTATGACCAAAGGTTGCTTGCAAAACTGTTTACTAGAACATTAAGAGACAAAGCCCTACAATGGTATTGCTCATTGCCTTCTTATTCTATTACTTCTTTTGAACAACTTGCAAATGCTTTCATTCAACAATTTCAAAACAATATAAGTCCTAAAGTTACTTTGATTGATTTAATGCATTGTAAACAAGGTGTTAAAGAAAAAGTGACTGATTTCATTGGTAGATATAAGAATTTGTATGCTCAAATTTCTTTTCCAGTGCCTGACAATGATATTCAAAGAATCTTTATTTCTAATTTACAAAAAGATATTCGAGACAAACTTCTGTTTTCTGAGTTTACTTCTTTCCAACAGTTGTGTGCAACTCTTCACAATTATCAACTGACTGTGAGTCAAATGGAACAATCACATCCTATGGCTCCGAGTGATAAGGGTGATAGCAGTCAACAACCATTTGGGAAGTTTAAACCGAACAGAGATTCCATCAAATTCAATGAAAACATCATCAACAACAATGTGAATGCAGCATCAGGTGTGCCTCCTATTTCTAAATTTTTCAAGAAAGAAAGAAAGTATACTCCTTTGAATGAATCATTGCATAGTATTATGAATAAGTTATTGGAACAAAATGTGCTTACTCTTCCTCCTATAAGGCAAATTGATCCTGCAAAGATTACTTCACCTTATTTTGATAACAAAGCTTTTTGTCAATTTCATCGTCAGCCTGGGCATGATACTGAAAAATGTTTTTCTTTAAAGGGTAAAATTCAAGATTTGATTGATAATAATACTATTTCTGTTTCCGGAGTGAATGATAAAGGCAATACATCTGTAGCTCCTCCTAATCAAAATCTTCAGATTTTCACTGATCCATTACCTTCTCATACCTCTAATGCGATTGAGACTAATGATTCCTCTTTTTCATCTGATGGTCTTGTGTCTATGACTCCAAATGTGATTAACTTTGTAGAGTAGCAAGAAAACCCTAAAGAACCTTCCATCTGTTTCTCCACCCTTCCCATCCCATCACTGCCAGACCTATCTCGGAGCTATTTGCTCCTCCTCAGTCCCACCCAATCTCACTCCTACATGCCCTAGGGATCCGCCCTCACCCTTCTGCTATCCAACATCAACTGGCACCCTACTTCTGCTAGTACCAGGATCACCACCACTCCATCATGGAGCCTCAACTCTTTGTGCATGTCCCTTCTTGTGGCCCTATTCCTATCCCTGTGCCGATGTGAGGGCATCATCCTCAACATCCTCAATATGAGGAGCCTGCTCACCTGGATTTGTGAATCGAGGGAACGAATGCTACTGAAAATAATCTCTATACTGGGGCAATACGTCCACATCCGCTACATCATCCATGTAATCCCACCTCAGGTGGTGTAAACCAGTCAGCTCTTGCATCGCCAAAGCATAAGACAACCGTAGAGACCATCCCTATCTCTCCTCATCTGTGTAATGTGCATACATTGTGTACTCCTACAAGATCCCCTGAGGCCAGCCATACTGCCTCATCACTCAAAGAACGACGAATCGCTCCACAATAGTCTGTGATCTCCTGATCAGTGGGCGTGTAATAAAAAGGTCCCTGCAAACCATCCGCCAGTCATCCCATGGCTCTAAGCCTCTGTACGGTCTCCATACAATGGCTATAAGGTCATCTAGCTATCATCTCCAAAAATCTGTCTTGCCCAGATGGGGTTGCGTAATGTATCCAACATACCTATATATAATCGGTTGCTTGAGCTCTGTACTGTCATCTACTATGGGCTGACAAACGAGAAGGTGCTCCCAAGCCCACACCTGCAAAATATATACACCAGCGGCCATGCTTTGCCCATCTCTATACATGATCTCATGCATCTCTCGATACATATGGGCCAATAAACACGAACCCCAGCCAAGTCTATGAGGGGTCTCTATCAACCTCTCTAGCATCTAACCCCATCAGCACTGGAAGCCCTGCTGCCCTCTGTCTAGCATCATAAAACAACCTATGAACCCTGATAGAACATATGCCAGAGGAAACTCCTCACTGTACCTACTCATCAGTATGTCCCAACTCATGGAACGAGTCAAAATATCAAGATCATTGAAGACATGCCTCACTGCCTGTAATCCTAGAAGGTGCCCTGAATCATAATCTACCTTAGCCCCAGCAAAAGGGATACAGAGGATCCTATATACATCCTCGGGAGTGATAGTCAACTCCCCCATCAGCAGATGAAACATGTTATGCTCCGAATGAAAACGCTCTACCAATGTCATGAGCATTCCGTAGTTCACAGGGATATCGGGTAATCTCAATAGATGAGTCAAGCCACACAAGTCAATATGAGCCTGCTCAACCTCAAATAAATATTGAACTAATGCCATAGTAGGAGGATAAACGCATCTAAACAGAACAGGAGGTAATCGAACCTGCAAAAACCCAACAATGAAGCATCAGAAAACATTCCACATGAGCCTACAAGAGAAGCAAAACATCATGCAAATCCAACTAAGTCAAATGCAAAATCAAAATTTCACGTTTAGACCTTCAAAATGCTCACTGTCTCTCAAACGACAAAACATAGATAAGCAAAATTTCGTTCGAGTCAAGAATAAGTGTAGTACGACAAAACAACCCCAAACAACAAACTATTGGGTCTCGTACGATAAAATGGTCTCTTATGAAGGTTGTCGTACGATACAAGGGTGCGTCCTGAATGACAATTCTAATGACCTTAAATGACAAAATAAATTATGCTAGTTACTCGTATGAGACAAAATCCTGTCTCGCACAATAAACTGTGACGCCTGACCCCAAACATGCGAAAAACTTGCAAAATGAATAAAAAAATTCAAAATTGAAAACATAAACAGGCTTAAGATCGATCACTTACCGCTGGCTCATAGTCTTAGGGTCGATTATGTCTTCTCTGGCACTCAAATCGATGTTGATGAGTAGGGACCACCATTTACTTCACAGAAGGCTTTTTGAATTTTCAAACTTGGAGGGTTAAAATGAATTGAAAATGACACTTTTGTCCCATATATAGCCAAAAACCTAATTTTTCAACTTGCTCCGATGGACATGAAAATTGTACCATTAGCTAAATAGGCTGTCCTGAGTCCATTTTCGGGATCGAAATCAAAATTCGAGATCATTTTGCTAGTCAATTTCATGATGTTGACCGCTTAGCACTTTCATCACAAGCTCATTCTTTCTTCTAATTGCGCTCAATTTCTCGTTAATCAATGCTGAATCTCAATTTAATTTCTACAAATCAACTTTGTGCTCAATTTCTTATCAATCAATGCAAAATTTTCAAAAATTCCTTTGAATCAATTTGTGCTCAAATCATTATCATCGCTCAAAATTGCCTATAATCATGTACCCTCGCTATCTTTCAATTTCACTCTCGAGGGGGCATACTCATGACCTTATGACCTCACATCTTCAATGTCGATAAATTTTTCAAATCTTCATAAAAAGTCGAGCAAAACATCCTTTTCAACCAAAGAAAATCAAATAAGATCTCATTGCTAGGGGCATCTCAACTTCATCACTTTATATCAAGTTGTGATTTCTAAATCAAATCAATCTCTAGGGGCATATCAGTTTCATCACTTCAAATCAAGCTGATATTTGTCTTCATTTGAATCAATCTCTTAACATTAATCAATTTCATCGCTTTTTATCAAGCTAATTATTCGTTTAAACTCAATCAAGAGTTTAAAGAGTATCTTTAATCACACTCAATCTAAGAAGGTGTTCAGTATTCATTGCTTTGGATCAAGCTGGATAGTTTATCTTTGCTCATCGTGTCTTGATCAATCAAATTCAAGATCGATTTTATCATCACTCACTGTGTCTAGATCAATCAAGTTCTAGATCAGTAAGATTCGCTTCTTGATCAATCAAGTTCAAGTTCGGTATCTTTTCTCTCTATCATTCCTAGTTCAATCAATTTTGGGATGGTATCGCTTTAATCAGACTTCATTCAGCTTCGTCGCTTTGAATCAAGCTAAACACCTCGTTTTTCATCTAGTTCGTGATCAATCAAGTTCAGAACTGGTAAATTTAAGTCAATTTTGAATCATTTGTTTTTGTTAGTAACTTTTTGTATGGGATAGTGGCTGCTCAAAATTAACACACCAAATTTACTCTGAAAATTATTTAAATTAACTTCCCCCGAGTCTAAATACATTCTAAATTTATTTCCAAAAAACTTCTTCCTTTGCTCACAAACTGAAAACCATGTCCAATATAAAGCTACTAACTCATAAAAATAACTGATAAAATGACAATCAAAACACTCCTAAATTAAGTCACCTACATGCAGTCTTTCTTCTCAGTGATTGAATCTAAAAAAACAACTAAAAAGTAGGCAAATTAATTAGCATATCATGCCACCAAAAATAGCTTCTTTAAGCTCCAAAAAATCCTACTCAAACTACTTATAAATTAAAAAAATTAATTTCGCTTTCTAAAACAAATATGAGGCTGCTATAAAATTTACAACTAAAATAGAACTATTATTAGCTTCATCTATATTAGAATAATATCTTTCTCTTTGTGTTATTAATGGTTATTTAAGTTGTTTCTAATTTCGCCTCTAGTTAACGATTGTTTCTTTTAGAAACATCGTCTTTGTAACTCTATTTAAAGGAGCTTTGTCTCCTTGATTAATTGAACAACATCAATTCTTTGAAATCCATATGCTTTTGCATCTGTATTATGGTATCAGAGCAGAGAATTAAATTCTTTTTAAATTTCTTTGTTATTCTAAAAATTTTCGAAAGGAATTTTTTAGAAAAAATTTCAAAAGTGGTTTGCTTCCAGTCCGCGGATTTTTTTTGCCGCAAATCGCATAGCGTGTCTTTGCCCTCGATCCATGTCTATTCTCCAAATGTTTTTGCTCAATCTGGTTCATTCACGACCGCCTAGGGTTTCTGCAATTTTCAACTGGGGTTTTGACCCTTCAGTTCAAGTGGAAATTTTATTTTGGTTGCAGATTCGTGGTGGGTTTTTCGAGACCTCGACTGGGTCATCGTCAGATTTTTTGGGGTGCATCATTTTCCGTGCCTCAATTTTTGAGCCGTTAGATCTGCATTCTAATTTTAGATTCTTGGTGGGTTTTTCAAGAACTTTTTTGGGTTGGTCTCATTTTTTCTGGGTGCCTCGTTTTTCGTACATTGAATTTTGTGCCAATGAATTTTCCTTGGAATTTGTGAATGTACTTGTTTCACATTGAACTTCGTACCTCAGGTTTTGTGCATTCAACATCTTCTTAGTACCTCATTTTTTGTGCCTTGAAAAGCGTGAAGATGGCTTATGGGCATCGATGTTTGTTTCGACTTTTAATATTTTTATACCTGAAAAAAATTCTAATAGGTTTTAATATTTTTTTCTCTTAAAAAAATCTGGGGGTTTTAATAATTTTGTCCTCAAAAATTATCTGTGGGCTTTTAAATATTTTTTGTTCTTGAAAAAAATAATGAGAGGGTTTATGATTTTTTCCTCAAAAATTGTACTTTGTTGCAATTTGTTTTTAGTCACACCTGGAGTTGTTGTGCGAACATCTGCACTAGTCTCTTGTTTGCAATCTATTTTCGAGCATCTTGCTCATCTACAATAGTTTGGAAGGTTTGTCGATTTTTTCCTCAAAATCGTGACAGTTGTTCTTGGTGTGTCTCTAGTTACAGGGAGGAACAGTTCTCCAACATCAGGTTGAACGGTTGGTGTTGTTTTGGGTATCTCCAGAAGTTCTGCAGTTTTTGAGAGAGTCAGTGGCAGACTCATCTCAAGTGGCAGAGTTAGTGGCAGGCTCTTGTCTTCTATTGCAGCGTGTTCTAAGGAGAAGGGGGCAACCTTCTCTATTATTTCTCTTAGTAGTTAGAACAATGACCATTAAGGGAGGGTATTAGAATAATATCTTTCTCTTTGTGTTATTGATGGTTATTTAAGTTGTTTCTAATTTCGCTTATAGTTAACGATTGTTTCTTTTAGAAAGATCGTCTTTGTAACTCTATTTAAAGGAGCTTTGTCTCCTTGATTAATTGAACAACATCAATTCTTTGAAATCCATATGCTTTTGCATCTGTATTAGTCCAAAACACCTAAAATTGTAGAATATATTGAGACATCTTCAGCAATAATTATCTTTGTCTTCAACAACAGCTATCTATCATTTTCAAAAGCAATTGTCAGTTATCTTTGTTAGCAACAAAAATGTCTTCAACGACACCAGCAATTCAACTTCAAAATTTCTCCTAACTTCATCGGCATTCTGTTGTTTCACATTAGAATTTCCTATAGTGTTGTCTCTAGTTGTTTGTTTGGGTATTAGCAGTGTGGTTTTACAGTTGTGATCTATTCCTTGGTTGCGTGTGATTTGCCTTGTGTTGAAGTGTTTTTACTTGCACATGTTAAATGGCA
The DNA here is from genome assembly GCF_030272615.1 of Cryptomeria japonica. NCBI lineage: Eukaryota > Viridiplantae > Streptophyta > Pinopsida > Cupressales > Cupressaceae > Cryptomeria > Cryptomeria japonica. The sequence goes on along the minus strand of NC_081411.1, from coordinate 348,588 downwards.
CTTAGAATGTGACCCAATTTCTGTTTAGAAGTTTCATTTACACACTCTCGAAAAGTGTTGTGCAAAGTTGCTGCCCAAGAGACATAAGATTAACAAGGATGTATCTGTTGCTTGTTTCTATTAGAATAATATTAGATTATTTATCGTATAATGGTCATTTTATGTCTTTTAGGAATATTTAGTTTATTAGGTAGTTTCTATTTTTCTACGTCAGTGAAATAATTTAGAATGTTTCTCTTTTATCTTCAGTTGTCTTCTCTATATAAGGAGACTACGTGCATTCAGCATTCTTATTTCTTTGAATTCTCATGCATGTGTTTGTTGATTTATATTGGAGTAGTCAAATAATACTAGCGAAGAAATATCTTTTATGACGCCAAATTAAATAGTTGACCTTTCATATTTGGTCGTAAATCTTGAAGTCTTCAATGTGAATACTTTTGGTGGAATTGTGCACAAAGTGAGGATTTTGGAATAAGGGAGTCGGGAGGTTTTGCTCACATGAAAGTTCTTGATATGAAGATTATAACTTTGTTAGAATACTAATTCCTTATATTCTTAATGGTCAATATTGTATTTATTATGTTTACAATACCAGGTACTTAGAAGTAGGTAGCTTATTTAATAACTACAGTGTTTTTGTAATTTATATAAATGTAACTTTTCCTCAAATAAATGAATGAAGTTTTTACCAGTTCATTTTGCTGAACATGGTATCAGACCTTGGCGACTAAAAATTTGGTCTTCTAAAATTTCGAAAGGTATTTTTAAAGCTTTTGAAGATCATTTTTTTCTGCTCTAAAAATCACGAATTTTTTTTCTAAGGAAAATTCAAGGGTTTTTGTTTTTTGATTTTCGTGAGTCTTTCTCATGAAAAAACAAAACCCTTCTTTGCAAATTCGTGGTTTTTTTTTTCTGAGGAAAAAACGAAGGTTTTTACCGAGGAAAAAATGAAGGTTTTGACCAGCATCGGCTCTTCAAAACCTGCGATTTTTTGATAGGATTTTCTATGCGAAGGGTTTGTGTTTTTCGCGCCTGTTTTTTTTTTCGCAATTTTCGCATCTAATTTTTTGGGTATCCTGTACAGGCCGTTTTTTTTTTTTGGGTTCTTTTATTGCGCAAAAAAAGGTTTTTTCTACAGCTAGGGTTTTTTTATAAAACCATCATAAATCTATCACCTGGGTTTTTTTAGATTTTTCATATCTAAATTGGGTTGCCTTCAGATTTTTCTGGGTGCATCGTTTTCCATGCCTTGGTTTTTGAGTCCGTGTATTTGACCCTTCAGTCAAAAAATTATTCTAATTACAGATTCCTTGTGGGTTTTTTGAGAGCTCTTCTGGGTCGTCTGATTTTTCTTGGTTCTTTTTTTGTGCCTACTGCGTCTGCAACTTCGCCTAGGGTTTTGACCCTTTGTTTCAAGGCGAATTTTTTTTCGATCGGAGATTCTTGGTGGGTTTTTCGAAACCTCAACTAGGTTTTCATCAAACTTTTCTGGGTCTTCCCAAAAAAATTGCATCGAAAACCATGCTAAGGTTTCAAAAAACCCTTTGTTTTCATCTGCTAGTTTTCGTGCATTCGAATTCATGCCTTCACCAGTTCGACCTCAGGGTACATGATGGCATCTCTGACAACTATAATGCTCAAAAGAAGCTAGAAATTCAACGGTCGCAACTACAACACTAGGAAGCAGCATGTGCTGACCATTTTTTAGTATCGATGTCTTGATGCAGTTGTTTGGGCACGTCTCAATGTCCAACTATTGCCAGAAAAGATTAGGACAAATGGAATGAGCGCAACCACGAAGCAATCATGCTCATCAAACTCTCTGTCCCAAACGAGCAGCTACCTCAGGTACCATCCAACAAAACAGTGAAGGAGATATGGGATCATTTGAAGAGTCTCCATGAAACCTCTGACAAGAGCAGAGCATTCTTTATGAAGAACATGCTCTTTTCGATTATGATGGATGAAAGGACACCTCTACAGGATCACTTCACCAAGATCAAGGACATTCGTGATCAACTTGAGGCGATTGGTCGACGATGGAGGAAGAGGACATGGTTGACATCACACTGAAGAGTTTGCCCAAATCTTATGAGCATTTCATTAAAACACTAATTTCACTTCCATTGACGTTGATTTGAAGTTTTCCGATCTTTGTAACAAGCTTTTATAGCAAGATCGGTGGCGCCGGTAGTTTGGAAGCAGTACCAGTTCCACCTCCACCGAGCAAGCGTTCTCTACCAAATATTCTGCTAAGAACAAAAGGAAGGCTTAACCTTCTCAGCCAAGAAGTTTTGGTTCTTCTTAGGACGGCAAGAAGAAAAATGTTCAATGTAGTTATTGTCATAAGTTTGGTCACATGAAGGCCGAGTGTCGAATTCAATTGACTTCTGAACAAAAGAAGCATGGAGGGTCTCAACAGAAAGCAAATGTCGTCGAACACTCTGAGCAGAAAGAATTTGCTTTCTATGCTTTTATGGCCAAGAGAACAACAGATCCAGTCCACTCTTCTGCCCAATTTATTGATTCAGGAGCTTCACGATACTTTACTCATCGTCGAGATTGGTTCACCAAATTTGAACCATTCTTGGATTCAGTAATCTTCGGAGGAGAAGAGTACACAGTTGTTGGTAAGGGCACTATCCAGATTCACTCAAGAGGTAGAAATTTAATTTTTCTTGATATAATCTCCTCTCCATCAGTCAAATCATGAGGCATTCTCCTCAATTAGATGTTGTCTTCAGTTCATTCATCTGCAACATTGTTGATAGGGAGACTCGTACTACAATCGCTATGGGACTTGAGGATCATGGTTTGTATAGACTTGCTGATTCTAGCGATTCTCAGGAGCATGCTCTGGTTGTGCTAGGAGTACTGATGGAAATATTGTCATTGATGTCAAAGATGCAAGAAGACAAATTGGTCATGTGAAAGGTGATGATTTATATGAATTGGATAGCTGTGATTTATATAAGGAAGACGTCTACATGAAATCATTGAAGGATTAGAATTGAAGATGAACTCCATATAGAAGATGTGGGTATGCAGTGATCAATGCAGCAATGACATATAATAGAGGACAAAGAATAAAGAACTATGACAACAGCTACCTGAAATGGCAGTGATCATGATTGGAAACTACACAACAATTAGTTTGATTACCAATTTATCTGAATCAGTGATTAAATCAGATTTAAAATCCACAAAAGGAATTATCAGAGGGAAAGCATACATCTATCAGCAAATAATCCAATGAAAATAGTGTGTTGTGTGTTGCGGTTATTATTCTGAAAAGAAAACTTCAAGTTATATGAATAAGAAGAAGAGTACGTAGAGTTAATAAGTCTAAATTTATTTTCAGACTATGATGTGTGGAGAATAATAATTCTGAAATTATTTTTAGATTGTGAGAGAATGAGAGTGCTAAGCTAAGAAATGAATGAGGAGTGTCTGGGGTATATAATTCTGGAATTAATCAGACAAAAAGAAGTGTATATGAGTTATTTGGTGTAAGAATAGAATAAAAGAGATATCAAATCTGCACTTTTAGATCTATACAGAAAAGTAAATAATGAATTATTTATGAGAGAAAGGAAAGAAATATGAAGTATGATTCAGATTCACAATGAGGAATAAATGTAGCCTATGTTTAATGAATAAATGCAGATATATATAATGAAGACCATATGTGGTGTGTAAGAACAAATTTTTGTCTGTTTGATTTACGATCAGACCTGTAGCAGACTTGAAGACAGATTCGAGAGCAGGTTGTATGCATAAAATCCATGAAAAGCAATCTTCATAAGAATGATCACTGTCTGAGCAGACTACGGACAGATTTGTGAAGGGTTTTGTAAACTCATTTGTATCACAGATTTATGAGGAAAGTGTGGTTAGTAATGTTCATCATAGCAGTTTGAAGAAAGAAATTAAGTATCCATCATCAGTTGAGATAGCAACATTGTTAAGGTGGAAAATCAGATTTATGTGAGGTGGGTTGGTGCTCACAGAATTCTGAAGTGGGAGTTGGTGCTTCCAGTGGGTTGGTGCTCACAAAATTCAGAAGTGGGAGTTGGTGCTTCCAGTGGGTTGGTGCTCACAAAATTCAGATTTGGGAGTTGGTGCTTCCAGTGGGTTGATGCTCACAAAAGCAGATTTGGGAGTTGGTGCTTCCAATGGGTTGGTGCTCACAAATAGAGTTAGGGGTTGCCACCTCTAGTAGGTTGGTACCTATAAATATTGTAAAAGAAGTATTTAAAAGCATTGATTTACCGTGGTTTTCTCCCGTAAGGGTTTCCACGTATATATCTTGTGTTTTATTTGTGTTTATAATAGTTAGATTACATGTGAATGTTGATCAGCAATGAATATGTTTATAAGATAAGTTATATACATGTAATTGAAGTTGAAAAAGTTTAAGTTGGTAAAATTTGTTGTTATACTGAAATGGCTCCTTCTATGATAGAGCATCGCAATGTTCCTAAGAAATACTAGACTGAAGCAGTTTACAATGCAGTCTATCTCCTGAATCAGTCACCTACACATGCAGTCAAGAAGATGACTCCTGAAAAAGCCTAGTCAGGATGCAAGCCTAAAGTGGGCCATTTGAAAGTCTTCGGTTCTACAGCTCATGTATGGATTCTAGACGCCAAACATGCTAAGCTGGATTCAAAGAGCCAAATACTTATGTTTAATGGTTACGACGACAACCACAAGGCCTACAGGTTGATTGATGTGGAGACAGATCGTCTCATCTTCAGTCATGATGTTGTGGTTGATGAGCCTACTAGTCCATTCATGCCTTCTACTACTCCTGGTCTTACGACTCAGTCTGTGAAGACTTCTAATGTTGGTGTTCGTCTTCCTCTTGGTTCCCATGATGGGAGGGTTTCAGAGCATTCTGACTCTGAAGATGAGGAGTCTATGGTGCAGGAGCACCTAGAGCCTAGTTATCATGTCAATTAGGTGTTTGAGTCTTCATAGTTAGGGGTCATGTCATTTTGATTCAATAAGGTCTATTGAGACCATTTGCAATGTCATTTCATGTTTTTAGATGGGTATGTCAAATTTGGAGTCATAATTGCAAGTTTGTAAAAAAGTTGTCAATGTTATCGTCGGGATAGTTAACTCAATAAAGTGTCACTATTGTAAAAAGTTGTCAAAGTTGTCATTGGGATAGTTAACCCGATAAAGTGTCATCGAGATAGTTTCCTCTATCGGGATTGGAAAATACAGTTTAGCCGACTATTGATGGCTATGCCGATAGACATCCAAATGCCTTGTTCAATATAGCTATACCAAAAAGGGACATCGGGGTAAGTTTACTCTATCGGAATTGCATAAAATGGTTACTCCACCTGTATTAGTTATTCCGATGGGTGATCAAGACCTCAGTTTGGGATTGTTATTCCAACATTGGTGTCTAATATTAATTTGACATATCGGGATTGTTATTCAGATGTCAGTACCTACATTTGATTTTTCAAAATTAGGGAGTCAAACAATCATGCAGCCTAAAGGTCTGTTGTGACCACGGGAAAGTGCAGAATTTGGTATAATTGTATAAGCCAATAGTTGGAAACAGATGATACGATGTGAGTTTTGAAAATTTGAATTTTTGAAATTTGATTTGAAATCATTGGCAAATAATTGGAAGCTCATTTTTCTACAATTACTCTATTTTCTACACGTGAATGGTGTTGTATGGATTCTAATTGATTGGACAATCATATGTATGGATAGAGCATTGAATTACCTTCCATTTGCCAGTGATTTGAGTTTCTAATTCGTTATGAGGAAGAAGTTATAGCAGTTTTCACATGGTGACCTAGTTAGCTAGGGTAACTAGGGTTTTAACAACAATTCGACCAAAACTCCCACCCTATCTTGTATCAAGTGGTATCAGAGCTTAGGTTCTGATTGGGAGTTTTATGTGTGTGAAGTTTGAGTGGAAATAGTGATTGCATAGAAGGAGAAGGGCAAGATGCCTCCCAAGGGAAGTGCAGTCCTCACAAAAGAGGTGAGGTCAGTCAAGGAGAGCCAAGAAGGTATGTTGGTCAAGATAGCAACACTAGAAGCAGCTTTGAGGAGAACTATGGTTGATAATGTGGATAGTGACTCGGAGGAAGAAGAAGTAGGTGAGGGGGGGAATGAAACTCCCCAAAATGTACCCCAAGAAGAATAGTTGGGGCCAGAAGAGAAAAAGTTTCTGACAGTGCTCAAGGTTGTCAAAGGAGACCATTCTGACATGAAATTGGACTTTTCAACGTATGGTGGCAAGATGGATAATGAGGAGGTACTAGATTGGATAGATGCCCTAGATAACTACTTTGATTTCAAGGAGGTCCCGGAGGACCAAAAGGTGAAGCTGGCCAAGACTAAGTTGAAGGGGTCAGCACTGACTTGGTGGAATTACACTCAGTCAGAGAGGTTGAGAAGAGGAAAACCCAAGATTAACATTTGGGACAGGATGGTAGCAAAAGTGAAGGCCCAATTTCTACCGTGTGATTATGAGGTCCAAATTTTTAAGAGGTTGTAGCACTTAAAGCAAAAAGAAATGGATGTGATGACATATACAGAGGAGTTTCATGAATTGAGCTTGAGGGCAAGGCACCATGAAGATGAAGTGGAGAAAATAGCAAGGTATATGAAAGGGTTGAGACATAGCATACAAGACGAATTGAGTCTAACTACCCCTAGGAGGTAGAAGAATGTTTTCAGTTGGCCACAAGAGCAGAAGAGAAGGTCAAGAGGAGGCAAGAGCAGAAGGCCAAAGGTAGAGGAAAGAACAACTGGTAAATTAAATACAGAAAATAATGTGCATGACAATGCATACCAGACACGGTAGTCAAATATAACTTTATTTGCACATGCAATTATTACAGAGAAGAAGACTAGAGATGGTCGGCCAAGGATTACAAAAGATCTGACTATACCATACTACCTTCCTTGTGGTACACAATATATTTAAAGAACTCGACGGTTGCCAAGAGGTACACAACCGTCAACCAATCGACACCTAGCTACCTGAGAGTGACAACTCAATAAAAATAATTAATACTTCGGTAGATAACAAATATTATCAAACATAATAATATGTGTTTTATGCCAACTACATTATCCCCCCCAAAAGAAAAATTCGTCTTTCAGACAACAAGTAAACATCAAGTAATATCTGGAAAGACTAATGACAAGAATGTAGGCCAAGACTTGTATTGGACAACCACAACATGTACTGTACCTGCAAAGTCAAAAGGGGGTTTGGAGGCAACACCCCCAACAAGGTCAAGGGGCAGCGCCCCTTGCTCGTGTTGTACCTGCAATGCCCTTCCTGAGTTTTGTCCGCCAGATGGAATTTCCATCCCGCCATGGGGCTCCATAGCACTAGACGGAAGTTCAACTCTGCCAGGACCACCAAATGGTAGTTCCATTTTGCCAGCTCCGCTAGGACCGCTAGATGGAAATTCCATTCCGCTGACTCTGCCAAGACCGCCGGATGGCAATTCCATTCTACCAACTCCATCACGACCACCAGATGGCAGGTCAACTCCGCCATGTCCGCCAGGCCTATCTGCCAACTCCGCCAAGACTGCCAGATGGCAGGTCCACTCTGCCATGTCCACCAAGACCGCAAACTTCGTCATGTCTAATAGGTGATGATAGCTCTAGAATGTTCTCCACCCGAACACCCAATGTCAGCCATGAATCAATTGTTTCTTCTTGCCCATCTGTACCTCTCATGGGGAAGAACTACGTCAAGGTGGCTCCTATCTTGGGTGTCGTCTCGGATGGCGACAATGCCTCTACGTCAACTACATCCACAATTACTCTTTGTGGAACCTCCTACATCCCCTCTACCCTCGACGGTGGTACCTCCTCCATCTAGCCAACATGGTTCTTGTGATTGCCAAAAATTCTCGAGGGTCTGGAGTCCTCTCTGTATAGAAATCCTTTTCCTCCTTGTGCCTATGGATTTACTTGGTCCTACCAATTCTCTGTCCAACCCAATCCGTACAGAATCTCTTCCTTGGCGTAGTTGGAGGAATTTCTTTGCTCGTACAGATTTTGAATACCTTTTCTCTTTGTACGGATTTCTCTCCCTCCCATACAAATTCCTCCTCTGCTCGTATGGAGAATTTCCTCTGCCTTTGTATGGATTTTTGTTGCTTTCATGTGGACTACCTCTTCTTCAATATGGTTTTTTGTCTACAAGGCTTCCTTAGTGAACTGACAATTTCATACAGGTTCGTACGACAACTCCTTGTCTACCATCTGCTTTGTTTGTACACATATGTACGACGACATGTTCTGCTTCTGTACAGATTCATATGGCGAATCCTGCCCAGTGTCTTTCTCCTCCTATACGGACTTGTACGACAACTTTACCTCACCTGCGATGGGCTTCCATCGTAGGGATTCATACGACAATGTCGCTTTGCTAATGCCCTGCTCTTTCTGTATGGATTCGTACGATATTCCCCTTTTCACCAGGCACTCCCTTTTATGGTACAAATTTTCTCTTTTTGTGAGGCAATCCCTTTGATAGTGCAATTGATTTTGGCCAAGCAATCCCTTCGACTGTACCAATCAGTTTCCATCAAGCAATCTGCCAAGAAACTCACCAAGCAATCCGCTAAGCAATCTGGCAGGCAACCCGCCAAGAAATTTTTTCTTTGGCTAGCCAATCCTTTCGATTATCTTCATACGAAATTTTTCCTTCAGCTAGTGAATCCCTTTGAACCTGTTCGTACAGGATTTTTCCTTCGGCCAACTTGTATGAGTGATGACTATATAGAAATTCTATGGTAGCGTCTTGGGAACTGATGTTTCCATACGGGATTTCCCCTTGGCAGTTTGGTGTCTATACGATGGCTTCTTGGCGACTACTACTTCCATACGAAATATCCCCCTAGCAGTTTGGTGTGATGACATCTGTGTTGCTGGTCTACGGAATATCTCGTCTGTACGATGATGGGTTGGTTGTTGTCTTGGTTGCTAGCGTACAGAATATCCCCCACATATAGATTTTGGTCTCCTCATGTCCTCATGTCTCTTTCCGTACAGATTCCTTTGGTCCCTTCCTCATTCCTACAACCACCTACAGTTTTTGGCCTCCAACTTCTCTTCTCCTTCTTATACAGCCTAACCCCATACAATTCCCTCGAGCTTGTTCCTGGACATAATGTTCGGACTTGGCTTGTGTACGAACTTTGCACTTCCTCGGTTCGGCCAATTTGTAGCATGTTATAGTCAGATTGGAAGACTTCGTAATCCTCCATTTGGTAGTGAAATAATCCATTCAAAGAGCTCGTCTCATCTTCAAAGCAATCTTCTAGTTCAAGCACCCCTTCGTCATTGGGTTTCGTGCCTTTCCTCCCTTTGTCTAGACCAAACTCTCCACCCTCACACTCTAAGTCCAAGGATGCCAGTTCTTCACTCACCACCTGGTTCCTCAAGTCAATCACATATTTGCGGCCTTTGTTCTCGATGGAGAGTGTTTCTCTTCCAGTTGTGATTTGCCTTGGCCATAATCAACCAACCCCTTCCGAGGAGAGTGTCGTAAGCTTTTCTCTCCAATGGGATGACCACGAGGTCAAGAAGGAAATGTTGAGTGCCAACCACAACCTTTTGTGCTATTAGCGTTCCAAGGGGCGTGATGTCATGTCAATCTGCACCCACAAGGTGGAATGTTGGTGGCCAGAGGGTTGGTTTGCCCAAGCCCCTCCATGTCTCCTATGGTAGTACATTCACCTTGAAGTCGTCATCCATGATTGTGTTCGTCAATTTTTGTCCCATTATGTCCATTTCCACCACAGCCGACTTCCAACCGATACTCACCATGAGCAACATGGGGTTTGTGGGGGCCGTGCCAGATGGTTTTGTTGCCATCTGACACTGTTCTTGGTCGAAGGTGTTGTCACCAATCACATTTGTAAGAGCCATCCTCAATTGTGGCATTGTTTGCAGAAGATCAGATACTCGTACAAGTACAATAGCTTGCAACATCTATTTGATTATGGTTTTTTCAAACCCTAATCAAAGTGCAGTAATGGCAGCGTCATGTGAGGCTCGTCATTCCTCTGCCATCGCCCATTCAACATCAGCCTTTGCCTCCCAAAGCCTTTCTTTCTCCGTACAAGGATCAAGGTACACAACCTTTTTGCTCTGCAATCTTGTAATTGCCAATACCTCCTCGTTTGGCTCCTTGACATATTCACCCCTTTTTGTTTTGGGCAGTAAGTGTCCGCATGGTCACCTGGTCCACACTATTTGCACAATAATTGTACATTGTCTTTCTTGTTCTGGTAATCTCTAGCAAAGTGTCTCGATTCTCTACATTCTCGGCATTGTATGATAGGACATCCTCTAGAGTTGTACTGTATTTGGTTTCGCCCTCGTTGATTTCCATAACCACTTGGCAATACATTCTATGATTTTGATGTGCTAGACTCTCCCTGTGTGAAGAGTACTTGTGTACTTCTCATCGTCAAATTGTACAGCCACTCCTTGATTGAATGCCCCAGCACTCGGTTAATTTCACAAAACATATTTCTAGGACAATTACCTTTCATGTGTCGCTCCCTTTGTAGTTCATTACCTTCTTTGTTGGTTCCTTTCTCAGCCTTCAATTCTTTCATCATTCTCAACATATCTCGTCGAAGGGCTCATACAGTTTTGGATTCTTCGTCACTACTACCTTCGATGCTCTCATCATCGTCAGTCTTCCTCTTCTCTCGGGAGGAGGTTTTGTTTTCACTCTCAATGTCCATCGCCCAATTGTAAGCATCGGCATACGAGGACGGAGGCACTACTTTCAACTTCTTGCGCAGTGAGGGTATCAATCCCTCCATGAACCACCTCTTCTTCAACCCGTCAACTGGTTGGTTCTCCATCTTGTTTAACATTTCTTTGAGCCTACGGTTGTAAGCGCGTACACTCTCATTTTTCCCTTGCTTAGTATTATTAGATTTCAGCCACGATCCCATTATCATCCCTCGGGAGTTTGAATTCCTCTTGTTCCTCCTGGAATGCCCTCTTCAGATCACTCCATCTCGTCTTGTGTTGGGCATCGAGGTCTGTGTACCAGTCAATGGTTATACTCGAAAGGTACATGTGTATTCGCCTTATGTGTCGTACTTGTGTGGACTGTTTCGACCGCTACGTTTCAATGCTTTCCCTGCACTCTCGGCCACACAGGCGTCCTCTACACATCCACCTTCATCGTCCCCAATGCTCCAAGTACTTCCAAGTGCGTTAAACCTGGGTGGACTATTCCGACCACTACATTCTGGTGCTTTCCTTGAACTCTCAGACACGAGTGTATCCTCTACACATCCAACTCCAACGTCCCAACACTTCGTGTACTTCCAGGCTCCGGCTCGTCTTTGTGCTCCCTTCGGTCGAGGGTCAGCAGATCATCTAATTGCTTGGTCTTGACCACCCTTTGGCCTCTTCTCACCTTTAATGGGATCTATGGACATTAATCACTCAATGCTGACCTGATTTCTTTTAAGGCAACGACACCAAAATGTTTACCGCTACAACTGGTAAATTAAATACAAGAAATAATAATGTACATGACAATGCATACCAGACACGTGTTGACATGTATTTTGTACACAATCATACACAGAATAAAATACCCAAGGGTACCTTATCCTCTCTGAATAAAGTCTCTGATTGCTGAAGATGTCGCAAAAAAGGATCAATCAAGGTGACTCCAATGTTCTTTTATGTAGGGTCTCTACGTGTGGATAAGCACCAGTGGTCGTTGTGATTGCTGTTTCATCAAGGGGCCTTACGTATCTGAATTATAGGAACAAGATTTCCTAAACTAACAAGTTCTCAAAAAAAAAAATCAAAAGGGGGAGGTTTGCAAGAGATAAATTCTAATCTAATCCTAAGAATGATTTAATGTAGGCTTAGACTTGGCGGGATTCGACCAATTTCAATATTACCATGAAATAACAACTCAACTGAAATTGATGCGATCTTCTAAGGTAACAAAAAAATCAAAAGGGGGAGGTTTGCAAGAGATAAATTCTAATCTAATCCTAAGAATGATTTAATGTAGGCTTAGACTTGGCGGGATTCGACCAATTTCAATATTACCATGAAATAACAACTCAACTGAAATTGATGCGATCTTCTAAGGTAACAAATGATCTTTCAATTCATCAAAGATCATGGACACTACCACAAAGGCACATATCCAAAGTTCAATGACTATTGAAGATTTAAGTAATTCAAGTCTTCTCCAGTTGACCACACAAGGCATTCCCACAATCAGTAAGAAGCTAGTGGTTTGGAACGTGAATCTCACCAAAGATCAAGCCCAACACTTAGTCCTTCAAACTTAAATACTACTTTGATTGAGAGTGATTCAAGAAAACAAACAACCATGAAGATAGCCATGAGAATTGCAACAAAACACCATAACTTCAATATTTTATTGATCTCAAAGCCAAAAATAAACAACAATTGCTTGAAATTCCTTCTTCAATGCTCAATCTTGGTACAAAATAACTTGCTTTTTCCAAAAGCTCTAAACTCTAACTATTTCTTATTGCTCTCATCTAATCCTCTCTAATATCAAAATGAAAAGGAGTGAGGGTATATATAGCATCCTCAATTACAATGAACGGTCCAGATCAAAAGAAGATCAATGGCCAAGATTATGACACCTAAACCCTAATTAGGGTTTATTACAAATAGTCCCCTTTTTATTGAACAATATTAAATGCATAGCCAAATATTAAATTTGGCACAAAAATCTAGGAGACATAGACCAATGATAATTAAGGTGCCACATCATCTATAATAACCTCTCTTCTAGAACCTTATTCCCTTTCCAATGCTCTTTCTTAGCATATGTAGTGAATCTAGACACGATTCCTTCGATCTCAGCAATTGGAATCTCGGGAAGATTCCTCATTCGTTCCTCTAAGTGAATGACCTGATCGAAAGCCTTGAGAAGAGCAGTGTCCCATCCAGGTTCAAGTTCTTTGATTTTCTCAATCAGGAGCATGGTAGCAAACATTTGATCCCGTTGCTCATCTGTAATAACATTCTTATCTTTGCAAAAGATGACCTTGACTCTTTCTTCTAATTCTTGCAAATCCACATCTGTCTCAACTTCGATCCTCCTTCCAAGAATAGTACATAATACTTCAAATACCTTGTCCTGGATCAGATGGATAACCTCCTCAACCTGATTGCACTTGGTACTGATGTCTTCGAAAAGAACTTCCTTCATTTGGAGTAAAGTTGACCATTGGAGTAAACTATGAGGTCCTCCATCCATTATCTTCTCTTGTGCTAGGATCTTTCTTGGTGTTTGTCTTATTACTTGCAGGACAGGAATGATAACATCCTTAGTATGAGCAAAAGCAGCTACAGTTATCATTAGGTTGTGGATGATCTCAAGAACCTGGATAGCTCTGTGAATGGTCTGCATCATTCTTGTTGCAAATTCAATAGCAACTGTATGGGATTTGTCAATCCAAGAGCTCATAAGCTGGACCAAACTCTTGACTCTCTCTGCCTCACGAATTGATTCAATGGGAAGTGCCTACACAGGAGATACTGCTGGATCCTGACGTCCCAAAGGCTGATTGAGATGGCTAAAGTAGCCTCTCCATGCACCTCTCTCTCTCTCAAGTTTTCTATTCTTTTCCATTTCTTCTCTAAGCTTGTCTTTTAGTGCCTCAAATGAATCAATTGCCTCATCTAATGTTTGCTCAGCAGTGAGTGGACCAAGCTCAAATGTTTCTACATCATATTCTTCTGCGAGGATCTCACCTTCATATTTGTCCACCGCTGGTGTAGCTATCTGCAACTTCCTGGATCCTGTCTCATCTCTGATCATCTTGGACATCTTGGTGGCCTTCCTCTTTTCTGTCACTTCCTGAGAATTTCCAACAAGGCTTTCTAAATCAATCACATTATCTTCATCCTCAATCACAATCACCCTTGTCAATCTCTCCTTTAACCAATCTGGAATGGCAGATCTTGTTTCTCTAACTTGTATCTCCTTAGGCAATGTTTCTTCTTCTCTGAGAGGAGATGTCACTTCGTCATCATTCTTGTCTTCATGTAACTCATTGACTTGGAGAGATTGACTTGATGAACGTTGAGGTGCTTGTCCTTCTTCATGTTTATCGTTCTGTACCATTGATTCCATAGATTCCTCCATTTCAAGTGTCCTCTTCTCTCATCGAGAAGATGTGCCGGATGAACATTCTCGATTGGCCTCTTGCTTCTTCTTGGAAGATTCCCTCTTCTCAGGTCTCTCTTTTCTCTTTGAGCCTCTAGGATGGGGATTGCCTTCACTTGCGCTTCGAAGATTGCCTTCGCTTGTGCCTCTGGGATGAGGATTACCTTCACTCACACTCGCCCCTCCTTCTCTTGGCCTTTCCTCCAAAGTAAAAGTCATAGATATGCCCTGCTCTCTCAACTTTTGATGTTGCACATCAACCCATCTACGAGTACAAGACAAAACTGGAGCCATTAAAGCATCTAGATCCAAAATCTCAGGTTCGTTCCAATCTATCCTCATTGCTTTGTTTTCTCAATCATAGGATGATTGGAGATGTCTGCCACTATCCTGAGCTTGCTCGGCCACTCTGTAAATTTTGCATTTCCTGATGAAGTCTAAAGGCAATCTGGAATGCATCTTTCTTTTTACTTCAAAATCATCTGAGAGATTCATCAAAAAGTCCTCTACCTGAAACTCATGCTTGTACTTTCTACCAACTGTCTCCTCTATATACCCATAAGGATCGAAACTCTCTCTCAAAGCGAAGAATGAAAATGAATATAAGGCCAACTCTCATTCTGCATCATCCATGGCTAGAGCATTAGGACATACCTCAACTGAATTTCCTAGTATGATTGGCATAGGAACTCCATTTCCATGCCTGTGTCTGAATGCCTTTGCATAAGCTGCCAACTGTCTCGTCACCTCAAGTAACACTATTCTGTCTGTCGGATATCTCGACAACATGTAGGGAGGTGAAGGACATCCGTGAACTCTGATATATGTAAACTTTTGGAATTGGATGAACCAAGCACCATACCTCTTTACAAGCTCTTGTGCATCTTGAGATAGCCGATTTTGAATCCCACCTTGCAATGTCCTGGTGATGTTCATCATGAAGGTATCATTGACTAACTTGTAGTTACTTCCTTGTGGATGATGCAAATGAACATAGGAATCACAAACTCTGACTTCCCCAGGCCCTCTTCCGATCACTCCTCTGTGCGGTAGTCCTGCATATTCAAAACTCCTGATCAAGGCATATATAATGTATGAACTCATGTGGAAGGACTTGGTAGCCTTCAGTCTTCTTAACTGCACATCCAAACAATGGCTAATCATTCTAGCCCAATGAATTGTTCCTTTTCCTTGAACTATCACTTGGATGAAGTAGAACCCCAAGCGCTCTCCCTTTTTCATTAATTTAATAATTAATTAATTTAAATGCCTTTGTAATTAATAATTTTGATTTTTTAAAAGGCCAAATTAATTATTAAATTCCTTATGCGCTATTTTTAAATGCCAATTTAATTAAATATTTCAAGTCTTTAGCGAATTTGGCATTATAATGTAATTCAAAAATATTGGCGCCTAAGCATGGGAGGAATAAGGGACATCCATCAATATCGCTCTGGTCCCTGGGAGAGGGACAAGAGTGCCCATGCATTTTGGTCCTCCATCTTTCATTTTTTATGTTTGAAACTTCATCCTTTACGTCCAAAATGGGGTTCTCGCTTGGCATTTTGAGTTTAACCTATTCCATTTTTGGAATGAATGCCTTTTAAACCATTTTCGCCCTGGTCCCTTGGTGAGGGACAGGAGCAATTTTTGCTTTTCTTCCTTGGCCCTTGTCTTTTAAATCGTCAAATCAACTTGCAAGGTAAGGAATGATCATCCTTGTTTGTTCTACGCATGTTTAACTCGTCCTTTGTAAAGCAAACTTGATATTCTAGAGATTTTCGCCTTGGTCCCTTGGTGAGGGACAGGAGTGATTTTACTTCTTGCTTTTGGTCTTCATTTTCCAAATTGCCAAATCAAGTTGTGAGGGCAATTGATGATCTTCCTCGTTTGCTTTATGCATGCCAAACTCTTTTCCTCAATACCAAATGAGTTCTTCTAAGGATATTCGCCCTGGTCCTTGACTAAAGGACAGGAGCGAATTTTGCATTTAAGCTTAAACTTGTTGACATTTGACGTTAACTCCTTGTTCTTCATCCTTCGAAAGACATTTTTGACCTTGTGTAACCTTGCCTTGACGTAGCTTTTGAAGGGAATGGTTGATTCTATAGAAATCGCCCTGGTCCTCCAGTGAAGGACAGGAGTGATTTTGCATTTATGGCACAAATCCTTAATTATATCAATATCTAATGATCTTCAAGGCGTAAAACATTGTTTCTTACTCCATCTTGAACGTTTGAAACAAAAGAAGCATTTAAAATTTAGGCATACTTGACTATTTCGCTCTGGTCCCTTGGTGAGGGACAGGAGCGCCTTGGCCATTACTCTTCCAGCCTTGCGGTCTTTGAAACTTTGTTTTCCCTTAAAGCATTCCAAACATCATTTTGACTTCGTGTCTTGACTTGGACCCATTCAAATTCGGACGGGGAGGCTGGATAACCTAGATTTCGCCCTGGTCCTTGACTGAAGGACAAGAGCGATTTTGTATTTATAAGCCCACTTGTGTTTCGCCAACTTTCAAAATTATCTTCAATGGGGCGATCAAGCCTTCCTTCCTTTATCTCAAACTTAAAACTCGCTTTTCTTTTGTCCAAAACTTGTCCTTTGTAAAAATCGCTCTGGTCCCTGAGTGAGGGACAGGAGCTTCATTTGAAAATCGCCCTGGTCCCTGGGAGATGGACAGGAGCGAACTTGTGTCTTGGGTAGATTTTCTCCTTTGTGGTCCATTCAAATTATATTCAATGAGAAAAACGTACTTTCCTTGGCCTTCTCAAATCGCGAAATCATTGAAATCTTGCAAGGATAAGGCAAACTTGGAATTCGAGCTCCGGTCCTTCAGTGAGGGACAGGAGCGATTTTGTCATCTTAGCATATTTCCTTGCTTGCCAATTACTCAAATTATATTCAATGGACAAAACATGCCCTCCTTGATCTCTTCCGATCAAAAAATTGTCTTGGTCCTGCAAGGACAGTGCAACTTTGAGAAACAAGCTCCGGTCCTTCAGTGAGGGACAGGAGCGATTTTTGTCTTTAAGGTCAAATGTTCATCTTTTCATTGCAAACGACTAAGTCTGGGTGCTCCATCATGTTGATTTCATCTCCTATTGCATCCTTGATGCTCCAGTTCGATCAACCAAGGCCCAAAATGCCCTAAGTAAACCATTTCGCCCTGGTCCCTGGGTGAGGGACAGGAGCGATTTGGCCTTAAACCTTAAAAAACTTGTCATTTTGAGTCTTCAAAATCTTCAAAATCTTCAATTCATGTTCGATTGTATCTCCTGGTGACCCTGCACAAAACAAATAAAACAAGTCAATAACCAAGCTGCATAAAATATCAATTTCGCCCTGGTCCCTAGGTGAGGGACAGGAGTGACCTTACCTCTATAGGCCAAAGTATCCAAAATTTAGGCTTTCAGTCACTTCACAAGGCACAATTAGGTCATCTCCAAGGCCAGGGGTCAATTATCAAACCTTCCAAAATTTGGTCAAAATTCACCTAGACACAATTGCTCAATTCTATCATTAACACTTAGGTAAAATTTGGACTCACTTTCAAAATTCCAACTGGACCTAGACAGACATACCTGACTTCCTGACAGACTCATCTTATTTAAAAATTGCAACCCTCGAGAGGAGGTTTAATAATCTTCAAAAATTGGCTGGACTTTGGCTTGAAAATATCAAATGGAAACCCTAAGGCTTAACCCTAGTCCAGGCGACTCACTCACTTACTCAAAACCCTAAAAGCAGAGAGAAGAACAGGCAAAACCGAGCAAAAAGAGGGGGTCCCCATTCTAATGGGGCGATGTGTGAAATGGTCACAACAACACGGCAGTAAAATATATCTTTATTCGCACATGCAATTATTACAAAGAAGACCAGAGCTGATCGGCCAAGGATTACAATAGATCCGCCTATACCGTACTACCTTCCTTGTGGTACACAATATATTTCAAAAAACCTGACGGTTGCCAAGAGGTACACAACTGTCAACCAACTGACACCTAACTACTCGAGAGTGACAACTCACATAATAAAAATAATTAATACTGTGGTGGATAACAAATATTATCAAACATAACAATGTGTTCTATACCAACTACATAGAGGAAGAGGAAACTTTGGAGGAGGTAGAACACAATTCCAAAAGCACCAAGGGGAGACTAGTGGTCAGCGAGAACAAACAAATGAGCAAAGAGGTGGATTCAGGGGTAGGAGATCTAACACAAGGCAGATTTGGAAACCAAGGAAGGGGATCAAACACATTCCCAAGGAAGTGTTTTCAATGTGGCCAAGTTCACAAGGATAGAGTATTTGGAAAGAAAGACTAGCAATTGCATCTTGGAAAGAAAGACTAGCAATTGCATCTTGGTGTGCAAATATTGCAAGGGATATGTGATAGTTTCAAATCAATTATGCATCCACTTATAATGCTCTGAACATGTTTGAAACAAAGCCTCTAAAGAAATAAGACAACCAGGCTCCATTACCAATGGGCTCATGTTATATTTGCAATAGAGAGAGAATGAATGAATAAATGTTTTTAATCACGTCCACGAGGCTACGCAGCCTATAGGACCCATAGATAGCAATGAAACTTGTATATCCAAAACCTAACACCTATATTTCCTTTTCTTTATGCATCTTGGATCTTCTACTGTTTAACTTAACCAAAAATTTGCAACCCTTATTATCTTCTCTTATTCGAAGAAGTGACCCAAGCTATTCCCTTTTAATGTCTCAATATAATTGATTTGGATGTCCTTGTAAACTGAACATTCCATGATGTAATGTCATTTTGTCTCAACCTTCTATCTACTCACTCCTCTTTAGGTATCATTCATCTTTCAGTCTCACATCTAAGTTGGTGCGAACTTGTTCTTATCTAAGCAATTAGCATTTTTGCATTTCATTTTATTTTCATTCCTATGTAGGTCTTTTGTGTGTGGTCATATGTAGAGTTAAAATGTTTGACATAGTATTCATTTTTCCTTCCAAGTGGCCCTTTCCACATGCTTTCTTTGAACTTTCCTTGCATGTACTTTTTTATTTCCCCGTTGTTATTTGGGCATTGACTTGTTCTAATACCCCACTTGCTCATCCATTCAACATTTTGTTTCATCCACATGCTCTTTCTTCTATCTAATTTTTCACTAGTTGTCATTTTTGGCTAACGATGGGTCTGCATGTCATCTAGTCTTCTTAGATAGCTTAACAACCAAAACATAGCTGACACCTCAACGAGGAAAGCCCTGGCCTCCGCTAGGACAATCTCGTATGGAACCATAGATTTAATCTTGAGGCTGTGTAATTAAATATTTTTGCAATCTCTCTATTTGTCTCCATTTTTTTGTTGAGGTGTTGCTACCCCAAACTTCACATCCATATAGTACCACTGGGACAACTGAAGCCCAAAAAGAGTTTTCTTTGTCTTCCAATCCCATAGCTCGACTCTTCTGCATCTATTTTGCAATGAGCATAGAGCTTTCCATCCCCCTTGTATCCTTTTTGCTCTACACATTTCCCAGCTGAGTTTGTTGTGGAAATTAAGGCCAAGATACTCATATTCATTTACCACCTATAAGGGGTTGCCTTCAAAAACAAATTCCCTATGAACCTTCTTTCTCTTCAAGGTAAAGATCGTGACCTTGGTTTTGGTAGTGTTCACCTACACCCCACCTGATGACAAAAGAGCTCTAGTCTTTTTAAGTGTTCCTTCAAATCTTGTGTTGTTTTTGCCCTTAAAATAAGATCGTCAGCATATAAAAGCAGCTTTATAACATAATTAGTCAAGTAAACCCCTCCACCACCAAACTTATCAATCCACTCCTCTAATTTGTCAATGTGTATCCCAAATAAGGTAGGGGATAATGGACATCCCTGCTTGACCCCAATATCACTTCCAAAACATTCTGAAAATCCTTGTTTGGTTCAAATTTTGGCCCAAACTTGTTCATACAGCCTATGAACAACATCTCTATATTGTTTTGGAATTTCCAGTTCTTCAATCCTACTCCACAATTTGCTCCTAGGTACTGAATCAAAAGCTTCTTGAAGTCAACAAAGCAACAAAATACCTCCTCTCCCTATTTATCCCAAACCTTCTCAATCAAGTGTCTAAGTGTCATGCAATGATTAATAGTAGAATGTTTTGGCCTGAAGCCTACTTGCCCTTTTGCCCACGTTCCCTCCCTTTCAGCCCAAAGATTGATCCATTTTTCTATCATGCTCCCAAACAATTTGTCAAAAAGAGGATTGATCGTTATAGTGCGATAGTTTAAAGGTTGTTGATGTCACCACTTTTGAGCAAGGAGATAACAACACTAGTCATCCAGTTTGCCAGAAACCCATACTAAAGGACCTCATTGAATATTTTTTTTAATATGAGGCGTGAGAGCCTCCAAATCCCATTTTAAGTGTTTTGCTTGTAAACCGTCTATCTTGAGCTTTACCCATTACCAACTTCTTTATTCCTTATTTAATGTCTTCGGAAGAGAAAAGTTTAGCTCTTGAATTAATTATTGGAGGGTTATCTTTTTTTGCCCCCCTCTCACATAGTTGCTTTGCATACTATAACCATTCAAGATCTGTAATATTATTCTCTTTAATCATGTCTTGCTATTGCAATTCTCTCCAAAAGCCTCCTGGATTGTGTCTCCCAAGTGATATTAATGTCTTTCTTCTTGTTTGCATATAAACTTATTTTTTCTATCTGACCAGCTTTACATATTCTCTATTATTACCCCATCTTTTAGCCATTTTCCTTGTTGCCTTACAATCCTCATCGTACCATGGGTTTGTTGTAAAGCTATTCTTATTGCCTCTTTTAGGCTTGGACCTTTTGCAAGAGTTGAGGGCCTTGAGAATAATAGAGGTCAGCATGATGTTGTCCATAGTTTTTTTATTTGAATTGTACATACCATTTTGTATGTTGATCTTCACATGTATTGATTGTGACCTGAATTCATTTCTATGGGACGCTTCTTTACCTCAATATCTATCAAACTTTTCATGATTTTCTTTGAGCTTATAACATAATCCACCACACTTTGACCATTGTATGTGTGACATGTGATGTTCCTAGAACTTTGCAACATTTTAAAACCATTGCGCATAATTAAATCATACAAGTTGCATACTCCCAACAATTCTACCCCATATTGTGTGATAACCCCTTTCTTGTCTTGAGATACTCTTTCCCACTTTTGGCTCCCTTCCTCTTCTAGACACAGAGGATTGTCCCCTATTCCCTCCTCATTTGTAAGACAAAGAGACTGGTTTTTTGCAATTTTAGCATTAAAGTCTCCAATTAGGATGATTTCGCCTTTGAGGTTGTATGCTAATATATCATTTTTTAGGGTTGTGCATGCATCCTCTTTGTCTAGTTTCTTCTTCTTGTAGAATTTTGAACCATGTGGAGCAAAGAAACATGCTACAAGATAAATTATGTTCTCTTTTACCTCCATTTTTATCCATATGTATTGCTTATTTGGGTCTTCTTTTTCTATGTGTATGATTTTTCACCAAGAGCCTCTTACTAAAATTGTGACCCCTCCATAACCCTTGTCACTTTTGGTTAACTCATTTCAAACTGACATCTTTATGTAACCCTCAAAACTTGGAACCTTGCAACCCTCATATTCATGTGTTTCAAGGAGGGAAATTATGTCCATCCCCTCAACTATGGGCCCTAAACCAACCCCCCTACTCCAAAGATAGCCCCTACAATTCCATCTTACCATTGAGAGATGTGTCTAGGGGGGCTTGCCTTCCTATTTATCATGTGTAGTTTTGTTGTTGAATTGTGCTTTCCCTCTATACATCCAAGACTCATTACCTGCTTTTCTTGTTGCTACCACTTTTACCCATTCTTTTCTTATCTCTTCTAATTGTAGTGGGGTTAAATCTTCATCTATATAAAATCGCGTTCCCTTGAGAAACCTTTTGTTCTTCATAATTTTGTTCTTGTCCTCTATGTTTTTTAATGTTACCCTTATATTCCTATTCCTGTCATCTTGTGCCAGTTTGCCAATTTTGCTGGCTTGATGAATATGCCCCACCCACTCCAACTTATCCGCTAAAAATTCTTTAATTAGCGTATCAGTGTGTTCACCTTCTCCATAATCCTTCAATCCTTTTATTATTATATTTGATGCTTTATCATTCTTATGTTTTTCTTCCCCTAAGTGCACCTTGATCTGCTTCTCTATGAGTTCCCTTTGACTCTCAGTT